>NC_083360.1:1512500-1670000 GCF_030254825.1 Meriones unguiculatus | reverse complement strand
ATTTTAGTCAAGTTCTCTCTCTTCCTCTCTGTCTGTCTGTCTTTCCCTTTCTCTCCCATCTCTCTTTTTCTCTCCCTCTCCCTCTGGCCCTGGCTGTACTGGAACTCACTGTGTAGACCAGGCTGGTTTCAGATTCACAGAGATCACCTGCCTCTGACTCTCAAGTGCTGGGATTAAAGGCATATGCCACCATGCCCAGGCCAATTTAGAGACTTTTAAGAAAGTATATGTGACATAAATGAAAGAGATTGTGGTGATTTTTTGAGGTAGTTTGAGATGGAATGACTCTTGGGCAAATCTAAATACCCACTCCACCCATGCTCATCCTCTGAGCAAGAAAACTGACTTTATATCTCAAGGCCTGAGAACAAACTCCTGTTGCTTAGTGCTCTGCCCTTTCACTCTGTGGCGTTTCTGTCAGCCAGGCTCCTCGATGCTTCCAGCCTCAGAGCTCTTCCTGTGTACCCTCTGTGTCTATCCCTGTCGATCCGCTCCAGAGGCATTCCTCTGGAGGCGCATTCTTGGAATCCTGTCCCACATAGCTTTCCTGAATGACTGCATTTCTGGCTTTTGCTGAGAAGGCTGACTGGCTCTGAGTCACACCTTAATCTCTGCAGCAAACAGTTTTCTAAACCACATAGTTTTCTGTTCCCACAACAGGATATCTGGACAGAGTGAAAATTTTCCAGACCAGCAAGCACTTAATCCCCATTTCCTTAATAGTGCATTCCTTAATTTGTCACTTTGTCACTTGTTTTACTATAAAGAACAAAGAGAAATCAGGTGGAACCTTCCATTCTTTAAGTAGATAGTTGCTCAGATAATTTAACTCCTTATATGTTATGCTTTCCACTCAGTACAGAAACCAATTTTATGTTTTTCTACTACTTCATAAGGAGAATCAATGCTCCTCCTGGTTACCCAAAAACATGTTCATCACTTTCTTCTGAGTCTTCATCAAGAACCTTCAATGCTCATCATTCTACCTGCCATCTCTCCAAGGGAATCTAGCCTCTTTCTATCATGAACTTCAAAATTTATGGTGTGTCTAATGAAAACCCAAAGTAACTTCCATTTTTAATATATACAGAGTATATACAGTGTCTGAGAAGTTCCCTGCTTCCCAACGTTAAAATTTTGTATTAATGTCTTAGAGTAGCTGTAATGTTATGAGACATATTAAATAATGACGATTAGGCATATAACAGATCTTTTATGAAGAGGTTTATTAGGTAGAGATGGGGAGAGAGAGAAAGGAGAGGGGGACATAATGGGGAGAAAGAGAGCAGGGAGAGGGGGCCCAATAGAGAAATGGGAGAAGGCCAAGAGCAAGAGAGACTGAGAGAGAAAGGACCAAGAGAGAGACCAGGTTCGGATTGTACCTTTAAGGGGCAAGGAAACCACGCCTTCCAGGTGTGGCCACCTGGCCAGCGACACATGATGACATCATAAGTTGCTAGGCAACCCAGAAACAGGTTTGCTTCCAAAATCCTGACAGTAGCTATAACAAAATGGCACAAACTGTGTGGCCTGACAGCCAAACAGATCAGAAGGATTAACCATATTCTACTCTCTCCACAGTCTCTCCACAGTCCTCTCCAGGAGAGGATCCCGGCTTCTTTCAGTCTCTGGCACTCCCAGGAATCCTTTAACTTGGTCTGTTTCTTCTCCCCTAATAAGGGTACCGGGTAATAGGGTACTGAATGCCTACCCTACCCCATTAAGACCTCATCTTAATAATGATTCTATTTCCAAATAAGGTCACATTCTAAGGTCCTAGGAGTTAGGAGTTCAATATTTCCTTAGTGGGACTCAATTAAACCTATAACTAGAGATAGATAGATAGATAGATAGATAGATAGATAGATAGATAGATAGAATACATAGAGATAGATAGATGATAGATAGATGGATGGATGGCCAGAAATGAAGAACACAGCTCAAACTCAAAAGTTCATATAGTCAACACCTAGATCAAGACAGAACGTGAACAACACCTTTCGCCTTCCTCGTGCCCTTTCCTGGTCACAGGCTCTGGCCATCATAACCGCGAGGTTAGTCTGAGTAGCTGTATGTCTGCACAGATCTGTTCTTCTTTCAGTTCTATTTTACGCTGATAAGATGGACCTTTTTAAAAAATGCAATCCAGAAGTTTAGTGCATTCAAAAATGGTGCAACCATCACCAATATTCCAGATCATTTTCATCATCTAAAAAGAAACTATGGCCCCATTATCATCCTTCTCATCATTCACTACCCAACTCCTAGTAATCCCTAATCTACTTCCTCTTGCTACCCACTTACTTGTTCTGGACATTTATCTCATACAACTGGAATCACATTACACACAACCTTATGCTTCTGTCTTCTTTCATTTTTAATGTTTCTGATTCGTCAGCACCTCATTTCTTATGAGTGAATAATAATACTATGTATAGACATCTCACTTTATGTCTGTTCTGCAGTTGGTAAACACTTGTGTTGGTTAGTTTTCTAGTTACTGTAAATAATGTTGCTATGCACATTTGTGTATAAGTTATTGTGTGGGCATATACTTTCATTCTTTAGGCTACAAATGTGTGTTCTCTTGTGGTCTAATCATTAAATACAGTTCAAGACTTAGTGGAGATATCAATTCATTGATTCTAAGTTAAAAGTCACCTGATCCACAGGGCTAGAGAGATGGATAAATGCCTAAGAGCAATGGCTGTCTTGGGGGGACTTGGCTTTTATTCCCAGCACCCCTGTGGCACTCACAACTGTCTATCATTCCAGTTCCAAGGGATCCAATGTCCTCTTCCGAACACTGCAGGCATCAAGAGTGCATGCAGCGCACAGATATACATTCAGGCAAAACACTCACACACATAAAATGAAAATACATAAATCTTAAAAAACAAACACACACCAAAGAGGAGACCGAAACGCTACAGCAGCAAGTACCTTGGAGTCGTGGAAAACTGTAGCTTCCTTGGTTTTGATGTACACTACCATTTTCTGTGCATCCTTCCAACTGGTAAGCAGTTAAGTGTTTTTCACATCAGTGTTATTGCAGAAGCAAGACCTGCATCATATAAGTTACAATAAAATGATGCCTGCTTAAGGCCAAAGTGGAATATTTCGGAAGCTGCTGATTTCAGGGGCAGTGGCAGGGTGGAGGTATTGGAAACAAAGCACATACTCATCATCTCTCCCTGATAAGGACATTAGAGAAACACAGCGGAAGCAAAATCCCAGAGGTCTGCTCTCTCTGCTCGATGACTCTGGCAGCAATGATAAGGACATGGGATAGGATCTCTCTCCTCTCTGTCTCTCTGTCTCTCTCCTACTCCCTCACTTTATCTTTTCTCCTTCCCTCCCTCTCACCTTCCTATTTTAAAAGAAATGAATGCATAGACAGACAGACAGACAGACAGACAGATTCTTCTAAAGGGACATGTAGCAAATAAGATATAAAGAATAATAAAATGAATACATGTGTACAGATAGCCCAGATGATCAGTGTTGCTAGCAGTTTTGAGGTTTTTGTTTTTATCTCAGTGTATTCACTATGTTAAGTTTTGGGGGATAGTTTTTATTATAATCATTGTACATCTGTATGTACCTCTAAACAATGTGTTTAGTTTTATTCCTTTACATTTTTACATGGGGAGATCCCATGGCTTGCATTGTTCAGTCACTTGTTTATTTTTTCCTACTCAGTATAGTGTTGGTAAGATGAATTCATATTGGTGCATCTTGGTTTATTCGCCTTTTACTACTGCTTTATAGAAATGGTGTATAGCATCTGTTCTTTGCGCTGACAGCCGGCTGGGTGGTGTGCATGTCTCTCCTCTGTGAGCAGCGCTATTCTAAGCATTCTCACACACATCACTGGAATATGCTGCTTTCCAAGCTGCATTCGGGCACACACATCTAGGAATAGCACTGTTGGACCACGGAGAATCTGAGTGTTTAAAGTAATGGTGAGCCATCTTCCCAGGTGATAAGTCTGGACCATTAGCATGCTAGTATTCACCATTGCCTTCTGTCCTGGCTAACTCTTGACCTTCTCAGGTGTCTTCATTTTGCTGTTTGAATGTATATAAGATAATATATCCAATCACTGATAGTAACTACAACCATAAAAGTAAAACAGTAGCTTAAACAACATCTATTTATTGTCTTTCATTGGTTTTTCATGTAATGGGTGGTTCTACTGATCTAATTGGGCCAGACTCTGCTGGTCTCGCTTATATTTTCCCATTACAGATATCTGGATGGTTGGGTTAAGATGGCTTCAGGATTCATTTCTATTCTACAAGGGCCTCATTCTTCAGCTGTTAGTACGGGATGATCTTCATGGTTACAGCAGAGGAACAGGAGAAAGAGCAGAAACGTAAGCACTTCTACAAGCTCTGCCTTCCATTACTTTGCTGTTGTGTGTTGAAGATGGGTGAGAGCAGCGTCTGAGTGAAGGCTGACACCACTGAGACTGTGACCATGAGAGGGCGTGAGAATTGGGGTCGTTGCTTCACCCAGCCCACAGAATGGGTTTAGTCTGGGCTTCCTTCATTGGAAATAAAAAACAATAAAATAAAAGTCCAAATAGCAATTTAAAATGACAACCTAATCATAGTTTCTACCTCTTTCTCATTTCAGCAGAAACTCTGCAAAAAGAAGTGGCAGAGTCTAAGTCCCCTCTTCCGCCCACTAATGAATCACTTCATGCAAATCACCTGGTAGTCCGTGTGAGGGAGGGATGGCCTTAGGCTGGCAGGCTTCCTCGTGCCCGGTAATGCAATGACATTATTCGGACTACAGGGTTTTCCTGGACTATGCTCTGCTTAGTGAATGTCTCTCTGTCATCTGACGACTTGCCTCATAGCAAGGCCTGGATGTTTTTTTGTGAGGGAGAGAGGAACTGCATTCACTTCTCTTGGCACTGACTACTGCCCATTAGCTCATTTTTCCCTCACATCAACCTGGTAAAGTCGGGAATGGGTGGTTTTCTGGTCTTGCCGTACGGCCCTGTTAATTGTTATGCTTAAAACATAGCTGTTTATATTTGATGCCCAAGCCAGAACCTGCTCTTAGGGACACTTAAGCTGTAAACATGTATTTCTCCCTCCTGAACCCTATGTTTCTATGCTGATATGCAAAAAAACCAAAACCCCCAAAGAACAACAATAAAAACAACAAGAACATGAAACACAACCCGAGCCCCTCGAGTTCAGATGTCATCTCACTCCCTGTCATCTAAAAGCCGCCTCTTCTTCACGCCTTCTCAGAAGATGGTCTATAACCCGAGCCCATTTTCCACCAAGCGTTGGTTCTGGAAGAGTAGACAGAACATATAACAGGCAAAGCAGCTTCCAGTGGGATAATGAGCCCTGAGAGAGGCCCATGGGGGTCAATCTGGTGGTCACAGGCCTCTTAGAAAGAGGAGTACATGCCACATGCTAGGATGCCGTGAGAGCCAGGATGGAGACCGTGACCTTGAGAGTCTACCCTGGACCATCTGTTTTCCTTCTCTGTTTCCAGTCCCTCTATAAAAGTTGAGGCTCATATGCAAATGCCAGCTGCCTTATGGGATCATGCTAGCATCATAATGTAAACCTAACATGAGAGGATCATTCACACACACACAGAATTAACCAGGAAGCAAAAGACTGGTAAACTTGACCTAATTAAAAATTAAAAAAAAAAAAAAAAAAAAAAAGTTTTCTAACTGTAAGATGTCAGAGCCAGGCATGGTGGCGCACGTGCCTTTAATCCCAGCACTCAGGGAGGCAGGAAGATGGGTCGCTGTGAGTTTGAGGCCAGACCGGTCTACAAAACGGGTTCAGGACAGCCAACGCTACACAGAGAAACCTTGGCTCAAAAACCAAACAAACAAAAACGATGTCCTTAGCTGTGCGGAAGGAAAGCTTGACAATGTTTTGAGCGGCGCCTGTGATGCCACTTCCTGTCCTAAGCTCATCAGCAGGCGGTCAGGTTCCTTCCAAGGGTGCAGGTCACATCCCTCACTGGAAGTCTTTGTGGCAATTTTGACTAGTGCAATAGCACAGAAGCAAGGCTGTATCACGCCTGGTGCAACATGACAAAACAGCACACCTTTTAGCTCTCTTGGGATACTCGCCTGGGAATTCCATATTGTAAAGCAATATAGGCCAGGGCTAAAGAAATAACCTACTGGTAAAGTATTTGCCTTGGAAGCACGAAGACCTGAGTTAGATGCCCAGAACCCACGGTAAAGACAGTGACAACCAACGAACCAACTCACTCACTAAAACCTGCTTTGTGGTGTGTGTTTAAAACCCCAGCACTGGAGAGGTAGAATCAGACATAGCCCTGGAACCCACTGGCCAGCCAGCTTAGTCTTCTTGGATTGCTCCAGGCCAATGAAAGACCCTGTCTCAAATGGAGGCAAGGGGACGAATGGTGGGTGCCTGCTGAGGAGTAAAACCCGAGGTCGCTCTTTAGCTCCTGCACGTATGCATACACGTTCATGCCACACACTCCCATGTGCACCTTTATACAGACAGACAGACAGACAGACAGACACACACACACCATCGCCACCACACCAGCAACAAACCATATTACCCAGGACTACCTGTGTGTACGTACATGCATTAGTGCCTGGTGCCTGTAGAGGCCAGAAGAGGGTGTCAGGTTCCCTGGAACTGGAGGTGCAGATGGGTGCTGATGGCAAGTGGGTGCTGAGAGCTGTGTGTAAGTCCTCTGCAAGCAGCAAGTGTTCTTCACCTCTGACCCGTCGCCAGAGCCCCCAGTTCTCTGAGCTACTTTTTTAAAGACAGAAGTGGTCTATCAACAAAAAGTATGATGTTTAGAGAACCTGAAAAGATGAAAATAAAGTATTTATGGAGTTAATGTGGGTCCTTCCAAGCACTCTATCTCTCTTCCTGTAGGAGAAATTTACTTATGTCTTAGTCAGACCCTCCCTAGCTGCTTGAATTTCCAACTTGATTCACTACAAATGCCTGTACTCTGCCTCTGCCCTTCACTGGTACTGGAGGGTCTTTTGAAAAGCACAGATCTGGGCTGTGACACGTCTCAGTGTGTAGAGTGTTTGTTGTACAAGCATAAGGATCCCCAAATCCAAATAAGAGCTGGGCATGATGACATGCGCTGGGGGTGAGGTGGAGACATGGATAGTCCTGGAGGCTCACTCATCCAAAGGGAGAACCCCAACTTCAAGGAGAGACCCTGTCCCAGAAGCTCATAGAGATTGATAGATGAAGATGGTCAGCATCTAGTTTTAGCTTTCACATGTACATATATAGATGAGTACACACACACACACACACACACACACACACACACACACACACTCATGAAATCACAAATCTGATCATTTTCCCACCTTTTTTCATTACCAATACATTCCAGAAGCTCTCTGTTATTTTGTAAACAAACACCCCACCCTTTGCTTGAGCAAAAGCCCCTGCCTGATTTTGTTCCTGTCTGCCTTTCCAACCTCACTGAAAGCCGAGCTCTGCAGTCAGGACTATGCTTGGGCCATATTGTACCTTCTCTTCTCCCAGAACCTTGAACATCCAGGAGCCACTGGGTAGTAAGACGTTACCTCTCCCTTCACCTAGTTAAATTCCACCAAGTTCCATCTTTGTTCAGATTTCACCTCAGTCATTATTTACTAGGGAAGGCTCCTACAACCTTCTAGGGCTCGCTAGCTATGAATTTTTCAGTGACTTGCATGGCAGTCTGTTTAGCAACCAGCCCAACAGGACAGACAGAAGGCACTTTATTCCTCACCAGTACCTAGCTTAGTCCCCAACACAGGCGGGTGCTCAAGGACAGTTATTTTTTTCTCCCAAGGAAGATACATACATGACTTAGGATTGAACACCCCCAGGTCACTGACTCTAACCTCTAACGCCCTAACTGCAAACTACCGCCTCGGAGCGCGGTGGCAAGACTGCAATGTGTTTCATGCCGGCTGCTCTCACGAAACCTCATATAGCAGCCTCGGTTCGTGGACTGTGAACATGGATGGCGCGTGTGTCCACCATGGTGCAAAATGCATCCCAGCACACTCAATGCTGAAGTCCCACGCGTGACTCAGGAGGAGGAGGAGAAGGCGTCAGACACGGGGTCCCTGCTCAGCCTGGGAAGGAGCTGCGTCGCTCTGCCCGTGATCTGCAGGCACTGCGGAACGCCCCATGTCTGCCGGGTGCCACAGACTGTTCTTCCTTCAAAGCCCCGTTCTACAAGTACACACTGCTAGAAAAATGAAAAAAAAAATGGTACCTTTGGTGCCTCTTACACTGTAGGAGTTTCTAGTTCTGATATTTACAGCTTTATTGTAAATTGGTTGATAAGATGATCCCCATACCCTAAGCCAATCTGTCCCTTTCCATCATCAATTATGGATGAGAGACCCTTGGGAGCACTAAAAGAGTGTAATCAATAATGGGGGGGAAATGCTGAGCTACAGAATGTTCTCTGCTCAAAATACATGAGCTACTGAGTCAAACTGCCCTTGGCAGTTTTCTACAATTTAGTGCCTGGGTCAGGCTCCTCACTATGACTAATAAGAACAAACATGTGACCCACGTGAAGACCAAGCCACCCATCCGCCACATATGTGCAGGGGCCTCGGTCCAGACCAGGCATGCTCCTTAGTTGATGTCTCAGTCTCTGTAAGCCCCCATGCGTCTGGGTTAGTTGTCTCTGTTGGTCTTTTTGTGAGGTTCCTGTCTCCTCCAGGTCCTTCCATTTTCCCCCAACACTTCCACAGGACCCCCAGAGCTCTGCCCCATGCTTGGCTGCGAGTCCCAGCATCTGCCTATCTGCTGCTGGCTGGAGCCTCCCAGAGGACAGTCAAGTTAGGCTCCCGTCTGCAAGCATTGCAGAGCATCATTAATAGTGTCAGGGGCTGGCTCTCTGCCATGAGGTGGGTCTCAGGTTAGACCAATCATTGTTTGGACATCCCCTCAATCTTTGATCTCGCTTTATCGCTGCACTTCTTGTAGGCAGGGTAATTTTTGGATTAAAGGTTTTGTCTGTGGGTTGTTGTTCCCCTCCACCCACTAGTCTTCCTGTGGGTCGCCTGTCGAGTGGAGTGGGGAAGGAGCTGTTTCTTCCATGGATTCTATTGCCTGCTTTGGGATCACTTTCCCCTGGCAGGGCTGCCTGGCCTGGCCTCAGTGGGTGAGGATATGCTCAGTCCTGATGTGACTTGCTGGGAAGGGTTGATACAAGGGAGGGGGAAAGGGAAGAGGCTCTCCTTTTCTGGGGGGAGGGGGGAGGGGAAGGAGATACTGGGAGGAAAGCAGAGAGGGAACATCCTTGAGATGTAAAGTAAATAAATTGAAATAAAAAAGAATAAACATGCAGTCCCCCCCAAAAAAAATATGCCTTATTTGAGGCTAAGCACAAAATGAAGTCCCTATTGAAATCTGCGTACCTCACCCTCCACTGTCTAGAAAAGTAATGAGTTCCATCTAAAACAAAGCGAAACATAAAACAAACAAGCAAACAAACAAAAAGCAAATAAAACCCAAGTAGCAAGTAATAATAACCTGAATTCATTTAATATCTACTAGAAGCCTGTTCAGAATCAGATGGTTCTGTGTTAGGATGAACCTTCTCAAATGCTAAGTGAAAAAGAGCAATGCCCACTTATATACTTATTTGCATGGTAAATTCTACCATAACTCACTTCATTCAGAGTCAAAAACAGCTTCCCAGGGACTTGGGAAGTAGCAAATAATATAATCACCATAAAGCTGAAAGTGTTATGGTTGAGGAGTTATAAGTATAATCTTCAGTTTTCCTGTTGCAACAGAGTTTGTATCTATTTTTCAAATGCTAAAATCATAAGAAAACTTTTTGAATTATGATACATTCCTGCTACAAATACTGATATATTAGTATATTCCAATCTATAAACAATAGGAAACTTTGATTCTCCTGGGCTAAACACAACCAAACTGAAACTTTCCCAATAGACATGCGTACTAGATCCCAGAAAAATATTTTTAAGCAACTTTTCACATTTGCATTTGAGTTTTAATAATTTCTCTGTTACATCGAATGAGGCAGTGTTTGTGGACTGGCTAACCCTGAGTAGTCATTGTACACTGATGGACGCTCTGCATCATGTCTAGACACCTGCTTATTCAACCAGAAATCGGGCCTTCTTGGGACTCAGCTCAGATCCTGGCCTCTCCACTTACTCCTGGATGAATCACTGCCAAACCCCCAAAGGCACTTTTCAGTTTCTCAACTGGGATGAAAAATCTGCCAGCTCGTCCATCGTCTACTCTCTCCAGCTCCTGGTGGAAGAAAAGAACACCCCAAGGATTCTGAGGAGGTCTGAACATGATGTCCAAGTTCTCCCAGGGAAAATGCTGTGTCAGAGATGCAAGACAGTTATTATGATGGAACTGGAGATCTTTATGAAAAGGTCACAAACAACGCAAGATGTATAAATGCTGAGGAAAAGGCCAAGTGTTCAGTATCACCATGATTTTTGTGACTGTAAAAGTAATGTATTTTTGGTTAAGAAAGCACAAAATAACCAAAATGAAGACAAGACAGTAAAAACTCATGCTAGAGCATCTCCACACAAAAAATATCCACAATACATCTCACACTGATTATTTATCCCCTTTCGTTTCATTGGTTGTCTAACATTATGATTATTTAGTTAAATAAATTAATATAAATATTCATAGTGGATTTTCTTATCTATGAAAAATGTACCAAAGCCCCCATGAGAAAACTTCTGTAGTGTTTTACACTGAGGAAAACATACATAACTTGGATTCTTAATCATTTTTTACTTTCTTCTTTATTCCCTAGCCAAGCTGCACACACACAGACATACACACACACTCCAACACACACATACATTTTAAACACACATACGCACACTCACACACAGACATGCACATATGCACACACATAGACCATTCTGTACAGCTCGGCTCCTGAGGTTTGTCTTGGATTGTACTCCCTGTCCTCGAGGCTTTCCATATCTGTGTGTTTGATTCCTATTCTACCAAAGGGCCATGGTAGCAGAGGAGTTTGGGCTTTGGAACAATACAGCTAAAAGCCAATCACAAACCTTCTGCTATAGGGTCAAAGCAAGTTCTTTCACTTCTATTTGTCTGTTTCCTCATCTAGAAAATAAACATAATAAAGGTTCTTATCTCAGAGATTAGTTATGATAACCAAATGCCTTAAAAGTGTGATCTGAACCAAGTCTCTCCCACCGAAACACGCCCCCATCTAGAGGCCAGATGGTACTGTGTGTGTGTGTGTTTGTGTGTGAGTGTGTGTGAGTGTGTGTGAGTGAGTGTGTGTGAGTGTGTGTATGTGAGTGTGTATGTGTGTGTTTGTGTGTGTGTGAGTGTGTGTGTGTGTGTGTGTGTGTATGACGTAGCTCATTGATAGAATCCTTGCCTAGCACTCATGGTGCCCAGCCTGATTTTAAAAAATGCCCGTGTGACATACAGTCATTACACATGGATGTAAATAGCTTCTACCCCTGACTCGGAACATGCCAGGGGAAAACCTATGCTTCCACCCTGTTCCTACCAGCTTCGTCAACTCCAAATACACATCATCTTTCACATTTGATATTCTTTATGCTGAGAATACCTCATAAAATCAGCAGCATCAAAAAATACTGCTCTAAACTCACGGGGCAGTTATGTGTGAGTCATTTGAGAACATCCCGATGACACTTTCTAGTAAGATGCCAGCATCCAAGAGTGCTCACTTCTGTGTGATATCCACTCTCTGGGAATAGGAAGGGCAAAAGCTTAAAGCCATCTCCAGGCTCAGACCAATCAGCCAGCCAAAATAAAATAAAATGCACTGCCCTTCCTTCACTTCTGCCGTCTTTCGGCAAGCTGCTCAGCTTCTCTAACTTCTCTAACTACCCCACCCGTAAATTGCTAGTAATAACGGCTTCTACCTTGCAAAGTTGAGTCATCATTGAATTATATGATGAATGGGAAGAAGCCAGAAACATCACATACTATTTAACAACTACTAATAATAACTACTTAATAACGTGTGTGTGTGTGTGTGTGTGTGTGTGTGTTGCTGGAAGTTAACCTCAGAGCTATGTGCAAACTAAGCAAATTTCTGCCACTGAACCACACCGCCATGCCTTTAACTGTAAATATTTTACTTTACTGCATTTGTGTTCTAAAGGTTTTGAAAGGGTGGTGGAATTCTTCCTGCTCAGAGACAAGGAACCTGATGCGGGACAAGGGGAGGCGTGCTTGACATGAACCCCTGAAAATGAGGGGACAGCTGAAAATAGAAGCACAGGTGCGTGCTGAGTCCTTGACAAGGTCCTCTGGGTGGAGTGAGAGCCTTCCCTCTCACGTAGGGTCAGTCAGTGAGGGCGTAGATGAAGTGCTCATGATATGGTCCGCGCTGCTGATCTTGTGGAGCTCAGGCCATTCTTCACAAGGGCCAGAAGCTGCAGTTTAGTGAGAAGAGAGCCTGTAAAGGGCCTCACCCTCAGGTCTCTATCCATTAACAAACAGAAAGCGCAGAAGAGTCTCTAGCTCCTGACAATGGAAGGCCCATTGTTAAGAAATGTTACAGTTTCCTTTCTGTGCTGAATTCCCAGCTTCCCAGCTCGAGTGGCCAACTGAGCTTGCCCGAGGGGTCCGGAGGCTAGGGTGGGTATGGGAATTTGCAGAGAAAGAACAGGAAAGCCTTTCTAGCTAATGACCTTCTATTGACTCCTGGCAAAGGTCCTTGTTATTCCCGAAGCAGACTGGGTTTATTTTTGCCCTTCCACTTCATTCATGACCCTTCAGGCAACGCTGGAAACATGGACGGGTCTGTAAGCAGCTCTGAGGCTGAGCTCTCAGGGGAGAACATGCCGGTGGTGGGCTGGGATCTAGAGCCCACTAGAAAGCAGGAGTGTTTGAGGCTATAATGACTTGACCGCAGGGCAACCTATTTGGTTAGAGGAAAATGGGGAGAGAGGATAGCCTGCCAGGGGCTCAGGCTCCATCTGAGGCCAAGGGTGGTTCTTAGGAAGATAGGCCTCACGGTGGCAAACATTTAGATCAAAGGCCGCTATGAATTCTTATTCATATGTAATTATCTAAGACATCCAAAACTCATTCATTGTCTTGAACAGAAAATAAATCATAAGTTAGACTTTTTATTGTTTTTTTTTTTTTTTCCTCTCTCTCTCTGAAAGGTTATTGGCCATGCCAGGAACTTGTCTCTCAAGCAACGCCTCTTCTCCTCTGCCATTCTGGGCTTCGCCGTGTCTGAGGCCACGGGCTCTTGTTTGAAGGTTGCCTGCCTCATCCTCTTTGCCACGTGAGGCTCTGTGGGGTCACCTAGCCATCCCTGCTGCTTTGACTCCATGCCAGTCCTGGTGTTGGAGTGTGCTAAGCTTTACCGTTAAACAACAACAAAGAAGACTGTTTCATTCTTCATCGTCCTTTTTGTATCTGACACACAGTAAGCATTTTTATTATATTTTTAATCAATGTGACATAAAACGGGGCCCCAAGAATGAGTTCTGTTCTGGTTTTGCAGCATGAGTAGGATCACAGTGGTCCTGGGTCACACGGTGCTGGTTCCCGAAAGGGCCACTGTTTCCTCGGCCATATTCACATCACTGCATGCTTCTTGTGGCTCCTAGAAAAGAGATAAGGAAGCCTACCACAGTCGTCATGGGGCCTGACACAGGCTCGCGCCTAGGATCCTAGCATTTGGGGAATAAGGCAAGAGAAGAACTGTGAGTTCAAGGTCAACCTGGGGTATACAGTAGGTTGCAGGCCAACAGATTAAACCTCGTCTCAACATTTTTTTCTGATAAAGCAAAGACAGCAGTGTGTGTGCACCATGTGGTGGTAAGTGGGGAACTGAACAGGTGAAGCCTTCGAGAGCTTATTAGGTCAGCGCAACATCCGCTTCATGCTATCATGGTGGACACACGGCACCTCGCGTTTGTCAACACTCCCCGCACTGACCAGCACAAGGAACCAACCCGAATGCATGTGCTTCTGAAACATAGAATAATAATGACATAACAAATACTGTTATTACTGTTATTACTGTGTGCATGACACATGCACATGGCCCACATGCCCCAGCACATATGCAGAGATCAGAGGACAACTTTGTAGCATCTTTTCTGTCCATCCACCTCTCTGTATATTTGTGGGATTGGATTTATGTCCCCAAGCTTGTGGGGAAAGTGCCTTTAGCCATGGAGACATCCCAGCAGCCCCTAACACAGTGATAGGAGGAGTCTCTGGCATGGAGTGACAATGTCTGTGTTGTAAACACACGAAGGCGTTTCCCTACAGGCTGGCTGACCCGAGTACTGTACTGTGAGAAGAGTCCGAGTCCGACCGCAGAGGAAGCCGCACTCGAGGGCTGCATTCTTCGTAGGACCTACATTCCCCACTGGGCCTAAAATTCTAATGTCGCTATTTGTGCATAGTGAGAACCAACAATTTCACCATGTTTGGCTCCTCCCTGCTGGACATAGATGATCCAGGAGGAGAGAACGGAGACACCGGTGTGGGAACGGGTGGGGTTTGAGAGGACAGGTTCGCCCTCGTGTCCGCTTTTGCGCCGGCAGTATCTTGCTTGTGTGCTGCTGCGAGAGAGCGTTCAACAGCGGGTGCTTGGCCATCGGCAGAGGACGCGCAGCTGCAGACGCTTTGAAGCCCAGTAGGGAGGTGCTCCCCTCGGTAGGGAGGGGTTCCCCTCGGTAGGGGGGGTTCCCCTCGGTAGGGAGGGTTCCCCTCGGTAGGGAGGGGTTCCCCTCGGTAGGGAGGGGTTCCCCTCGGTAGGGAGGTGCTCCCCTCGGTAGGGAGGGGTTCCCCTCGGTAGGGAGGGGTTCCCCACAGTAGGGAGGTGCTCTGTCTGGTAGAGGACTCCCAGCTGTATCATTCTGTGATGGAAGGCAGAGCGTGGGAAGGACCGGGCCAGATTGCCCTTCTGTAAGAGCGACAATGCCTTCCACCAGGGCCTTCCAACAGCGTTCAGTTTCAGCACGGATGAAAGTGGGCTTCCAACGCACGGCAAGCAGCTGAATCCAAACTACTCCTAGGTGAGTTAGTGGACGTGGCTGCTCCGCTTGACGTGTCAGCTGAGGGACCATAGAGAGGGACGCTGGCACCCAACAGCATCAAGCCCACCAAAGCAGAGCTCGGCTTTAATACACTTTCCAACAAGAGAATCAGGAGGCGCTGCCTGATTCCGGGACTGAATCGCGAGGAAAGGTAAATGACCCCAGAGCATGTGGTACAGCTAGAAAGCATGAAAGCTGATCCTCACGTGTGCGTGCACAGCTGAGGTGTCAGGTGGACACAGGAACCAAATGAAGGATCTCTTAAGAGCCAAAGATGGAGCACACTGGGGCAACAAAATAAGTGACGACAATCTAGCTCACAGCATAAAATAAGTGTCCAAGAATGCGCACTGGTATTTGTGAATTCAGAGAATCGATTTTGCTAAGTTCGCCTCTGAACTCCACTTGCACACACCACCCCAAGCTTATATATGCACAACAACAATAAATAACAATAATAAATACAAAGAAATAGAAAATTTGGCACAAGCAAGGACCCTGAAGACACGTGACAGCTAAACAAACTGTGATGCCCTTAATAAAACCCTGAACAACAACAAAAAAGAACGGTAAATGGGATTTGTGAGGAAAATAAACTAAAAGAAGTTTAAATGAATAACGGGCTTTAATTAATAATGATACGGCAATACAAGCTCATTACTGGGGCCGAGTGTGTGATGTTAGTAAAGGGAGCGTGTGTGAAGGCGGGAGCAGATGCGGCCTCTCTGTACGGTTTCACAACTTTCCTGCAAACTCAGAATTGTCCTAAAGGAAAAGGTAAGGAAAAACACAAACAAACAAACAAACAAACAAACAAAGACTAGACCTTCGTGCGGAGATTCCAGGCAAGCTCAGCACACTCTTCCATTGCCCGTTAGCTCCACCTGCTCGCGGGCTTCCCCCTCCTGCGCCTTCCGTCCAGGTCCCGGCTCTCTGTTTCGGCTCCAGCAGATCCAGCTCTAAGCCTTCCGGCAACACTAATGTTGGTCTTCACCCTGGCGGCCGCCTCAGCCGGACAAACTCCTCGCCGAGCAGCTGCGCCCTGCAGCGGCCCCTTCAGAGCGTGCTCACGCAGTAGCTCTCCCACACACCCTGTTTAGGGAGACGTGCTCGGACGCCTCCGTTCTGACTCCAGTGCGGCCTCCAGAGCAGGGCAAACGGGTGTGAGAGAGCCCTGCAAACCTGACCTCAGCAGGGACACTGCGAGACTTGGGAAATCCAGGAATGCTTCCCACAAAAATTAAAAACAAGAACAGAGAAGGCAAAGTGCAGGTGCATGGCACAAGAATGAAAAAAAATCCAAGTATGGGAAAGTTCCTCCTGGATTCTAGGCTCCCTATCACTCTGCCAGAGGCACGAGAGGCCCCGGGGCAAGGCCCATCCTCAGTGTGGTGCTGGTTTGCTGACTCGCCCACTTGTCTCCCAGTTGCTTCAGATAAGCATTACTCACCTTTAAGAAGAAACCAAAAATTACAGACAAGAGTCTGACTATGTACGCCCCGACTAACCTAAAACTAAGCAGCAGTCCCCTGTCTCGGCTCTCTGAAGATGTTTTTATTTCGTATTCTAGTCTATGTGATGAGCTTTGCCTGTGTGGATCTTTGCACCACATGCAAAGCTGGCACCCCTGGAGGCCAGAAGAGGGCGTCCAAGCCCCTGCAACTGGAGTTACAGATGGTTGTGAGTGGCCCTGTGGGTGCTGGGAGTGAAACCCGGGTCCTCTGTCAGAGCAGCCAGCTCCCTGTCACCACCTGCTGATGAGCCATGAATGCTGAGGGGGTGAGGACTGGGCGGCAGTGGCAGGTGCCAGCTGCCCGTGGACCTCTTTGGCTTCATTCTCACTACCCTCTACCCTGGTCGGAAGGGAGTAGTTTAGTAGAGGGAGAGAAATGTGCAAATCATTTGAAGCTATTGGTCTTTTAACAATCTACAGAAGGAATGCCCTTTAACCGCGAAGCGGCTAGTGCTGCAAAGTAGCCATGCCTACCAGAAAGAAGAAAAGCAAGCATGAACCATATACACTTGGGAGTGGAGGCCAGGATCGTGAGTTCAAGGCCAACCAGGCCTACTCAAGGAGACCTGCCCACACACGCACACCTTTTTGAAAGAACAGGTTGTGTATAAACATGTTTTTGAAATTTTTCAGTGACGTCAGGATGTTTTGTGCCTTAAGAAACAAATACACAGTTTTGTCTACTGCTAACCTTATTGAGAATGCTAAGCAATCTGCCCTCCCCTTAACACACTGAATTCTCACACACACCTCTGTGGCTCTCTGTGCTCCCTGGTTTTCCATTATCATGGACTCAGAAGAAAGCAGGCAGTCTAGGCTGCCAACAGAAGGGAGTCAGAGTGGGGCCCAACAGAGTTCGTGTGGACCAAGAAGCCAGAACCAGCCAGGAGAAGACTGAAGCTTGCCAGTGGCATTCCTGGCCAGAACAAATCAGAAGCTGCCTAAGGGGCAGAAGCTATAAGATGGGAGGGGCAGATTTAGAACGGCACTACCCAAGAGTCATTATGAGTCAAGAACAATTATGACCCAGCACCCAAATCTTCAAGTCTTCAGTACATACACTGACCATTTCAAGTAATTCTGGCCTTTCATTCTATCACTCCTCCCCCAAGCTTTCGACTCATGAGCAATAACAGACTTTTGGAGTCTTCCAGGAAGACTATAAAGCTTCATATTTGATAGAAGGCATGCCAAGGAATTTGGCCTTTTTATTTTTAAGTGCCAGGATAGCTTTTGATGCTAGCTAATAGCCGAGAGCTGCCAGTAAGAAATTTCACTCTCTTGGGGATGCCTCTCCCTAAGGAAGCCCAGGTGACAAGGAGTGGACCCATGCAAGCAGTCCAGTCACCATCCCTTGCTGAGTTCCCTGCTTAGCCAACTCGCTCAACGAAGAAGCCACTACTGACAGCACAGACATGGTGCAGAATCTGTCTGCTGTGACTCCAGAGCATAAAAAACATGGTCCTGTGGTTAAAGCATGTGCTCCAGAATGACATTTTACCCCGGCTGATGCACTCCCAATGACACTGTGTGATAGACAGCATCATAGAGATGGGGAAACTGAGTCTTAGGGGGTTTTACAACTTTTGGCAGATCACAACACAAGGATTGACTGAATCCCAGGTTTATTCAAATCGAATCCTAAAGCTCTCACACCTTCCAGGGAATCATGGGAAGTCTCCCTGACTAAAAGACAGAGCCAGGGTTGTGTGCCTTTCTCCCAAACACAAACTGATTCTTCCACACTGAAATAATAATGTGAAGCACATTGGAACTGAATCTCCATTGTGATGCACTGAGAGAATGGAAGTTCAATCTGCATTATTTAGAATGAGGGCCTTTGGGGGGGGATTGGGACTGTACAGCCCACCAGGCAAGGACTCCACGACTGAACACAGGCAGCTTTATAAGATGACAGAGAGCCTGAGACACACCTACAATGCCCTGAGCTGCTTCAGGCATCTGATGTGACCTTTGCTCCGCACCATAACCCCAGGGAAACCTCTTCCTAGCTCACCTTGTCTGTGGTAGTGTGTTATTAGAAGGTGGACTATGAGGAAGGCTTTAGTCTCCTGGGCAGTTCTCTTCTTCGTTCTAAGTCTTCCCAGAGATGACAGGCACCACTGCTGCTTGCGGCGTGGAGGGACAGCGTGGAGGGACGGCGTGGCACCATTTCAGCTAACTTCTGATGTCGCCCCTTTGGCTGCTTGAGATGATAAAACAGCCCGACTGATCTGTTGACTCGGTGGGTGGTGCCCCAGATGGGATAAATGTTCTTAAAAAAAAAATCTTTCATTATTTTCACTCATTCTGATGCTATTTGTAGTTTCTAAACCAGAGACTCCAGAGCTTCAAGTTGCAGGGGCCGAGGCACAAAGGCCAGGGGGTTGTCACACCTTATTTGGTTGGATTCAGTTTACATATCATCCAGTTCTCACCCCTGGGTCCTAAAGAAAACCCAGGACTAGCAAGATGGCGCAGAGAGTAGAGGCTCCTTAAGCCTGAGGATCTGTTTTACCTGCGGGGACCATCAGAAAGACAGAAGTGACTCTCACCAGTTCTAGTGCTGTGGCATGGACACACAGGCACACACATACACATGAGAGAGAGAGAGAGAGAGAGAGAGAGAGAGAAAGAGAGAGAAAGAGAGAGAAAGAGAGAGAAATAATTGAAACTTTTCTTTTGAAAAAGCAAACCTCCTTACATTAATCTCTTTTAAGTGCTTTTATCTCTCTAACGTTAAATATTCTAACATCTTACAAAGATGAATGTCCTTAAATTCTATGGCTATAATTTATTTATTCCTATTGAGGCTCATGTTTCCCATGGATATTAAAGTAGTCTTCAGTTGGATTCTGGCACTCTCAATGGCTTTGCCAGTGACTTGGTGACATCATTGTAGTAAGTACCAAGATAACTTTCACTTTTGCAACTAAGTCTCAAGGATGGTAAGCCATTTCCTTAGGTTGACAGAACTTATAACAACAACAACAACAAAATGATCAAATATTTTCTAACATGAGATTCTCTTTCTATTTTCTACACCATTATAAATCTGTAAAATATGATTCATAAATTGTCAATTTTTAAAGTACTGAATTTAAAAATAGAGAATGAAAATAAATATTCTTTATTTAAAAGTAGAGAATAAAAATAGAGGGTCTCTGGGCTCATGTCCAGCCTGGTTTACATAGCTAATTCTAAGCCAGCCAGAGCTGCAGAGAGACTCTGTCTCTGTAAAGAAGGAAATCAAACTTCCATGTGTCAGCCACGAGCTAGTAGCCGGCTGTTTGAGAATGGCCCTCCACTGAAATGTTGCTTTCCTCTCACGTCTTCCTAGACATGCCAGGTGATAACTGGAGAGGATGGCGGTTCAAGCATTTATATTCCTAACGTCTACGCTGGAAAAGCAAAGTCTAATCTGAAGCAGGACTGGCCTCCATCTACTCATCGCTCTGCAATGGACCGCGTTTCTACCTCCTCAACGTTTCTTTTTAAATTAATCAATTAATTAATTTTAAAGTTTGTGTGCATTGATGCTTTGCCGTCCATATGTCTGTGGAGGCTATCAGACCCTGGAGGTACGGACAGTTGTGAGCTGCCATACGTGTGCTGGGAATTGAACCCGGGTCCTCCAATGCTCTTAACCGCTAAGCCATCTCTCCAGCCCCTCCTCAATACTTCTTATACTGACATTCTAATTCTCATGTTATGGTGTTCTGAGGTGGGGGACTGAGGAAGCGAGCAGGTCATGAGTGTGGAACCTCCATGAGCGAGGTAAGTGTCTTTGTGAAGAGGTCTCTTGGGGACCTTGTTCATCTCTTCCTACAGGACACAGCAACAACCACAAAGCGAGGACTCTGCAACTCCACCCCAGCGGGCATGGTGGCCTTGAGCGTCCCAGCGCCCAAGGACGGTGAGAGCTGAACTCTGCTACTGTTAGGCCACCAGTGCTGGGGTTTGTTCCAACAGCCAGCAGAGTGCCGGTGGAGTAAGGCCGTCAGCAGGCTCGGCATGGCTTGGTGGGGGCCGAGTCTTACACAGTGTGGAACAGAACTGTCTGCACACCTGGATTTGCCTGGGCCTGCGTGCCAATCCCAGAGAAGAATGCGCACGGGAGGGGAACGAATTACTTTTTAATGTGTGCTTATGTTCTCTCTCCGGCGTCCTGGCCTAAGCCCCAGCCTTTCTCTGTCTTCCCATTTTATAGTTCGGTACCTTTTAAACTACGATTAAAGGGCTTTTTAAAAAGCCCAGTGAATCTCACACTGGCAATCTGTCCTGGTTTCAGGAGCAATGAGGGAAATTTGTATCAACGACTATTCTCACCCCCCTCGTCAGTGAAACCTGAAGAGACTGTGAATGGCATCTGGGGCAGTGGCCCCGGCAGGAATCTGCAGGGTCCTGTTCGGTGGCTGCAGACAGGAGCTTGGCTTGTTGGTAGATGGAGCACTTAGCGCTGAGCTCTCAGATACCGAGTATCAGGGAAGAGCCTCTTTTTATAGTGGCAATATTCCAGGCGTGGTGACGCAGCCCGCAATCCCAGCACCGGGGAAGCTGAGGCAGGAAGGCTGTGAGATCGAGGCCAACGTGAGCACCATGCCTGTCTTTAAACATGAAGATGAAAGTAACAATATAATCCTTCCCGTGTGGTGGGGTGTGCAGTGCTCTCGGGTTATCGCTTTTCAGAGTTTCAGCCATTAAGAGTGTCCTCTCTGGCTGGTGGTGGTGGGAGAGGTGGAGGCGATGGGGGCAGAGGGGGAGTGGTGTGTGTGTGTACTTTGTTGTGTGGGCACGCACACACATGCGCTCGCCCACAAGCACTTACTGGAAGGAAGCCAGCCCCCTGCAGAAGGTAGCCAAGCACACCGGCATCGCTCGGTGCACAGCTGTTATTTTTCTCAGCTTTAATCCCATCAACTCTCTCTCTTACTGATTGGGCTGTCCTGGCTGCTTCTCCCCCCGTCTCTGCACTCTCTGTTTCCTCCACCTGGACTTCTGGAGCTCGTTCTTGCAGGCACCATTCGGTGTTTTCCGGGTAGCCCGGCACTGAGCACCCGGTGCAGTGGAGATACCTAATTGCCTGTGTCTGTCCGTAGGTCTCCGCAGAGCACAGCTCTTGGTTAGCTCGCAGCGGCTGCCTCCACCCTCAGAACAAGGCTCACTTTGGAAAGCGGTCTGCTCTTTCTCCCCTGTGTCCACACCAGGACCCGGTCCATGATCACAGGAGAACGCACCGTCTGCTCTTAAACACCGGATAGGATTCACGGTTTGGGAAGAAAGGTTGACTGTTCAGGCGAAAGAAAAAGTCCCTAGAACCAAGTCCTTCGGTAAGCTGGGAAGGGCTGTGAGGCGTGCATGGGCCACCAGGCTGGCATGCAGGTGTCAGCCAGTTTTCCAGGACTGTAACAAACACTCAGGACAACCAGCTTACAGAGAGCAAAGGTTAGCTTTGACTCACGGTTCCAGAGGTTTCACTCCGTGGTGGGTTGGTCTGTTGCTTTGGGGCCTGAGATGAGCGAGCGCATGTTTGGGGGTGCATGGCAGAGCAACGCTCCTTAATCAGGAACAGAGAAAGAGACAGAGGAGAGACCAGAGTCCCACAATCCTCTTGAAGGCACACCCGGCAGTTGGCCCATGACTCCACCTCTTAAGGGCTTCACTGCTTCTGTCGGTGCCGAGCCAGAGACTCAACCTCTAACACACAGTCTTTGAGGGGGACACCCCCAGTCCAGACAGACAGCTGGGGGCGAGGACATTCTTCATGAGGAGAGAAGGGAGATCACACCTTCACGGAAGAAGAAACGAGAGCTGAGACACGGCTCAGGCCAGCCAAGTGCTTTACCACGCAAGTGTGAGGCCCGAGAGCGAACCCCAGAGTGCAGCTAAAAGAAAACAAACCTTCACGTGTGTGCGCCTGTGCACACACACAGCCTGTGCTCACACACACACCCTGTGCTCACACACACCCTGTGCTCACACACACACAGCCTGTGCACACACACACACACACAGCCTGTGCTCACACACACCCTGTGCTCACACACATACAGCCTGTGCCCACACACACAGCCTGTGCTCACACACACCCTGTGCTCACACACACACAGCCTGTGCACACACACACACACACAGCCTGTGCTCACACACACACACACCCTGTGCATACACACACCCTGTGCACACACACACCCTGTGCACACACACACCCTGTGCACACACACACACAGCCTGTGCACACACAAAGCCTGTGCTCACACACACACACAGCCTGTGCACACACACACAGCCTGTGCACACACACACCCTGTGCTCACACACACACACAGCCTGTGCCCACACACACACACACACACCCTGTGCATACACACACCCTGTGCACACACACACCCTGTGCACACACACACCCTGTGCACACACACAGCCTGTGCACACACACACACACAGCCTGTGCACACACACACACACACAGCCTGTGCACACACACACCCTGTGCACACACACAGCCTGTGCACACACACACACACACACAGCCTGTGCACACACACACAGCCTGTGCACACACACACCCTGTGCTCACACACACACACAGCCTGTGCACACACACAGCCTGTGCACACACACACACAGCCTGTGCACACACACACACACACAGCCTGTGCACACACACACACACCCTGTGCACACACACACACACCCTGTGCACACACACACACACAGCCTGTGCACACACACACACAGTCTGTGCACACACACAGCCTGTGCACACACACACACCCTGTGCACACACACACCCTGTACACACACACAGCCTGTGCACACACACACACAGCCTGTACACACACACACACACCCTGTGCACACACACAGCCTGTGCACACACACACACACAGCCTGTGCACACACACACCCTGTGCACACACACACAGCCTGTGCACACACACAGCCTGTGCACACACACAGCCTGTGCACACACACACACACACACAGCCTGTGCACACACACACACAGCCTGTGCACACACACAGCCTGTGCACACACACAGCCCGTGCACACACACAGCCTGTGCACACACACACACACAGCCTGTGCACACACACAGCCTGTGCACACACACACCCTGTGCACACACACAGCCTGTGCACACACACAGCCTGTGCACACACACAGCCTGTGCACACACACAGCCTGTGCACACACACACAGTCTGTGCACACACACACACAGCCTGTGCACACACACACACCCTGTGCACACACATAGCCTGTGCACACACACACCCTGTGCACACACACACACACACCCTGTGCACACACACACACACACCCTGTGCACACACACGCCCTGTGCACACACACACACACACCCTGTGCACACACACACACACACCCTGTGCACACACACAGCCTGTGCACACACAGCCTGTGCTCACACACACACCCTGTGCTCACACACAGCCTGTGCACACACACAGCCCGTGCACACACACATAAAGGAAAAGGAGCGAAGAAGAGGGAGGGGGGAGGTGACAGGACCCTCAGGAGAGATGACGGGCTCCCAGGAGCTGTGACGTCTGGGGCTGATGAGCTGAGCCTCACGGCAGGAGCGTCGATATTCACGGTTTGGATGATTTATTTAAAATCTCAGTGGAGAAATGTCTCTCGTATTAAATGGGTTTTTAATATTTATATCACTTGCTAATAGGAAATTTTAAATGAAAGTCTTAGGTACATGAACCTGACCTAAATAATTCAAATACTTTCATTAATTCTTAACATACCCTCGATATTTCTTTTCCAAAACAGTTTCCAGGGGAGCCTCACCCAGAGGTTTATTATCGATTCCCGCGCATCGTTGGGTGAGTCAGGAGCCCCAGAGGGAGGCAGCTGCCAGGAACTGGTTCATCTCAGGGAAGTGAAAACAAAAAGCCTTTAGCAATCCAGTTACCAGCCAAGGGTCTCAGGATAGTCTCAAATCTTTAAATTGTACCACACTTAAAAAAAAAAAAAAAAAAAAAAAAAAAGGCTGACCTGTCTCCTATAGACACCCACTGTGCTGGGAATGGATTTCAGAAGATCAGGCTGGAAGGCACTTAGACGTTAGAGACCTGGGTTGGTAGTTCCTGAGCCGCCATCATCATCATCCCCATCGCCACCATCATCATCACCATCACCATCCCCATCACCACCATCATCATCCCCATCATCATCACCATCACCACCATCATCATCCCCATCATCATCATCATCATCACCATACCATCACCACCATCATCATCACCATACCATCATCATCACCATACCATCACCACCATCATCATCCCCATCACCACCATCATTCCCCATCACCACCATCATCATCACCATACCATCACCACCATCACCATCATCATCCCCATCACCACCATCATCATCATCATCATCATCCCCATCACCACCATCATCATCCCCATCACCACCATCATCATCACCATACCATCACCATCATCACCATCGTCATCATCATCATCATGGTCCTGCCATCAACCTGGTGAGGGTTTTTTCTCTGCTGTTTGTTCGAGCTGTGTCTCTCCAGCAGCAGCAGCTGGAATCTCGGTGGCAGGCAGCCCAGACCCAGTGCAACAGGCTCCCACCCCAGACCCCATCTGAGCCCGAGTCGGTGGCTGCCTGCCTCTGCAGCCATTCTTCTCTATTCCTTACTAATCAAAATACTGATTTGGATCTTGGTGTGTGGTGGTCTAAAGAATAACAAAGGTTCTTCTGAATCTCTTTGCAGCTAATAGAGCGAAGGTTATTAAGTTTGATCCATGCGACATTAGCAAAAAGGCAACTTAAAAGAAGACTTTATCACTTTAAAGGCTGGGTGTGCGTTGTACATGCACCCCATGTGTACAGGTGCCCTCAGAAGAGAGGGGCAAGTCCCCTGGAATTAGAGCTACAGACGGCTGTCAGCCACCTGATGTGGGTTCCAGGAAGCAAACCCCAGGTCTCCGCAAAAGCAGCAAAGGTTCCTAACAGCTGAGCCATCTCTCCAGCCTCAGGCACGGCAGCTTTTAGGAAGCTTCCTTCAACGACAGCTGGTTCTCCTCCGGCCTTTTCTTATCTCCGTCTTCTCAGAAAAAT
Source organism: Meriones unguiculatus (assembly GCF_030254825.1). Classification (NCBI taxonomy): domain Eukaryota; kingdom Metazoa; phylum Chordata; class Mammalia; order Rodentia; family Muridae; genus Meriones; species Meriones unguiculatus. Next base: position 1,644,262 of record NC_083360.1, on the reverse strand, counting down.
GCTAGCACCTGTGCTGCTGCATTGCCATCGTGGGCCACGCCCTAGGGATGATGGGTAGTGAGCTGGAGGAAGCTGATGGAGCCAACTTTCCAGCTCTCTGGTGTTTGTCTCCAGATAACTTGTTTCCAAGGGAGAGAAACAGGTCTGTACCGTGCAGAAGCCTGCACTCGCTTCCTTCCTAACAAATATGCCAACTCTCAAAGGGGTTTCAAATGAGCATCACTAATGGCAAGAACAGAACCTCTGGGAGGGAGCGCACACCCTGACACCACACTAGACTCATCTTGACCTCATCTCTTCGCTGGTTTCCTCACAGCGTTCTCAGGAGCCCCACCCTAACAAAGGGCAGGAACTAAAATTAAGGAGAAATCACTTATTCTTTTCTATCTTCTCCCACTAACCCAGAAGACAGTGTTCTCAAAGTCTGGCCCAGTGGTTTACACCAGCCAAACGCCTTGAGGAGCTCGTTAAATATTCATCCCGCTTCTGCTCCAGGAAAACGCTTGGACACGTTTAACTTCTCTTCAGCCGGATTCCTACTCCTGCCAGGACCAACCTCCCACTACCTACAGCTCATTTGTTTGCCTGTAACAATAATTCTTTGTTTTTCAGACATATGTTCCCCAATGCTTTAACTTTGAGAGTCCAGAAATGTGAATGTGAATGAGCAAGTGCTAGATCTGTATGTGAGTTTTCACTCAAGAATTTTTTCTTTCATATCACCTTTCTCGGTTCCATTAATTATTTGAAGTATCAGACAGGATTATTGTTCCTGACTCTCATAGATGCAGTCGGTCTGAGGTGATGATTGATGAGTTTTACTCCCTAAGTGTTTGTAAGAAGCTGAGATTTAAACTGAGCCCTTCTGACTTAGAGGACAAGGCCCTTTATTCTTACGTGGCAATCCTGGCTATTAGAATATGCATTTGCCTGAAGATCTCAAAATGCCTTATTCTGAGTGTCTCATTCACTGTGGAATATAAATACCTGTGTCATATTCATCCATCTTTGATCACAGAGAACATAGCAAAGCTCGTTCTTTGAGACCAGGAACAATTGCCTCACTTGTCAGAATCTTTCCAGTGCTACCACATGGAAACGGGACATAGACTTGCAGAGTATAAGCCAGCCTTTTAGGTCAAGCCAGTCCAAACTCATTCCATGATGGGTGTATTAAGTATCAGGATATTTGAGAAGACAAGCCACGCATGCAAGCAGAAAGGTAAAGTCCTGGAACGAGAGTGTCCCTAACGTGGAAGATGGTCAATTTTCTGATCAGGGTTTCATAGCAGCAGAAGCGCCTCGGTGTACTGGGGAGCTGGACTTCCTGATACTCTTTCAGTTTTCTGCTGTGCCTTTAACTAAAGATCATTACTAATTTGTTTTAAACATGTTTACCTCTGACTTGTGAGGCTAACGTTGTTTTGGATTAGGCTTTCAAAACTTGTTTTATAGAAGCATTTCTGATAGACGGCTCTCCCACCGCCAAAGAAAGCACACAGGAAGTTGCAGACAGATGGCGGTGACAGAAGCTCTGGGGAGCACGTAACGATATTCCATATGGCATGCTGTGCGAGGCTTCTGAAGGTGCTGCCGACATCCGGAATCGGATTAGCCAGCAGTCACCGGGAAACGAAGCCTCCTTCTGTGAACTTCGCTGCAGGCCACGAGTCCATTCCACACAGTGCCCAATATGCTGAACAAGTACAATGGAAATGGGCAGAAGACCCTCAAAGCTAAAGAAAAATGAACTGAAAAGTCCAGCAACCAGCTGCAGAGCCCTGAGACTTTGGCAGCCATTGCAGCCCATCATCACTCAACTGCTGGTTGGAGGGGTATGCAGCTTCTATATGAAGACAGCTGGAAGCGAAGCATGAGAATAATGTCCCAAGCAGGGATGAGAGGGTCCCAGCCTCAGGGCAGATAAGGTCCACTGCCTGAGAGCCCAGGAACGGTCCTTACATTTTCAGTGCATGGAGACCTATCAAAAGAAGAAACACATTTCACAATGCATGTGTTACAAAATTTAGAGTTTGACAGAGTCCTGGTGGTACAGGAGTTTGACCCCAGCACTCAGGAGGCAGAGGCAGGCAGATCTCTGAGTTCAAGGCCAGCGTGGTCTACAGAGTGAGTTCCAGACAGCCAAGGCTACACAAAGAAACCTTGTCTCAAAAAACCAAAACCAAACCAAACAAACAGAAAACAAATTTCAAAGTTCTCCTGGGGCTTCCAAGAGAGCTCCAAAATGTCCAACAAGGCCATGTTCAATTGTTTCGGTAAATTTTTTCTGTCTGTCTGCAGCCGCCTTTGTGTGCCAACCGCAGAGTTGAATAATTGTAACAAAGCAGCCTGACTTGTGAACCTAAAGTATTTACTGTCTGTCATTTGTAGAAGAGCTTTGCTGGCTCTTGTTCAAGCTCAGTTTCAGTGATTTGAAACTGAGAACCAGAGGCCTGCCACACTGGGGCTGTCCTAGCTAACTCTCTACTATTGTGTTAGAAACCGTGACTAAAATCAACTTGTGGAGGAAAGGGTTTATTTGGCTTGCATTCAGGGACGCCAAAGCAGGAACTCAAGCAGGGCAGGAACCTAGAAGCAGGAATTGAATCAGAGGTGGAGAAACACTCACCAAGCTTGGCTTTTGGTTTTTCGTTGTTGTTGTTGTTGGTGGTGGTGGGTTTTGTTTTGTTCTTGTTGCAGGATATTTGATCCTACTGTGAACCATAAAATTGTGATGTAAAATGCTGTTTCTTGTTTGATGTGAGCCCTGGCACACACCTTTAATCCAAGAGCTTTCTGTACACAGGATTTAATAAAGTTAATCCTAGGTCAAGAGGTAGAGCAAGAAACCAGCTGACAGGGATTAAAGAGTAGGAGGGCCTTTGAGTTGAGGGGTTTTTAAGGCATCATGGAGAAGAAAAAAAAGCTATTAGATCAGTCTCTGGTTTTAGCTTAGGCTTCAGCGCCTCAGCTCCCTGGATTTTTGGACTTTGAACTAGCAAGCCTGTGGCCTTGGGGTTTTGTTTGTTTGTTTGTTTGGTTTTGGGTTTGTTGTTGTTGTTTTGGTTTGGTTTTTGGGTTTTTTGTTTTGTTTTGTTTTTTGTTTGTTTGTTTGTTTTGCCTTTTGCCTTTTGCTTCTGGGCTGTCAGTTGAGTTAGTGAGCTTTTTGGGTTTTTTTTTTCATCCAGACCTGAGATGAGAAGAAAGGTTAGCTGGCTACTTTCTCTACATCTCTAGCAGGTTTTCACCCCACCATCTAGCTACTGAGTCTTTATTGGTAAAACAGAACAGCTGGGATTTTCGTTCTTTTAAACAACATTTTGGATCTTAATGTGGAGCTTAAAATAATGGCTAATGCAGTAGAAGGGAGAGCAGAGCATGGAAAGACAAATATACCTTTCAGGATATAAGCATAAGTTTTACTGTGGCTGTTACCGCTGGCCTTATTCCTGCTTTACTCCCAAGGGCGAGTCTCTGCTTTTGTTTCATTGTCTTCCTGCATTCCATTTTAAAGAAGCTTAGGATGGTTAAACAATTGGAAAGGATTGCAGAATTGGCAATGCAACTAGAAAATTTTGGGGTAGAGGTTGAAATGCTTGGAAAGCCCCATCAGTAAAGGGAGAACACCCATAACTAAGAACTAGAATTCTTCAGAGCTGCCACCCAGCTCTGCTCCACACCCTTTCCCATAGCTCTGGCAATCTGGGAGCCAGGAGGAGCAGAAAGCTATACAGGCCAAAAGGGTTTAAGAAAAACAGCCCATTTCAAGAAAAAAGGTTAATCTTGAATAAACTGAGCTGCCAGAGGAGCAGCCTTACATTAGAAGTTTATCACAATTAGCTTCCCCAATAGGCTGCCCAAAGTTTTAGATACTAGGATGCTCAACGCAACTTAAGAGCTTAAAATGGCCAGTGGGTTATCTCTGAGAAATACGGTATGTTCTGCTAGAGAAAGAAATGAACCATTTCTGTCATCACTGGGTTATCGCAAGAATGTTTAGGTAACTTCTGGCTGTTAGGAACCTAGCTTGAGGCTCAACAGCAGAAAGTATGAGCAGATCTGGACAAGAGCAGAGGAGAGTCATCAGGTTACAAAATACATTATTGATCAAAAAAGGTTTGGTGCCTTGATCATCTCCTTTTAAGAAAGCAACAGCAAATTTTGTTTATATTAAAAGAAAAGCCATTTTTTCTTAAATAGAAAGGGGGAAATGTTGTAGATATAAATATGTTTTTGTTTTAATCCCAGGTGGGGCATATGGGCCTGATTCAGATGGTCCACAACATCAAACTATTTGCCTTGTGTGGGCTCTGAGAGGAGCTCTTCGCCAGCTACAGATAGTTTAAATCTGAGGACTCTGGAGAGAGAACAAATGCCAGAGCCCAGAGTGTGGAGTAGCTCCGAGAAAGAACAAAGCTGCAGCTCCTGTTGCTGTTGATACAGTGAGACAAGAAGTTGGAGATCTCCTGAAACAAGGATTGGACTGGCTCCAAGGAACCCTAAGACCCTAACCAGCAGGAAGCAGCTAAGAGAACTGCGACCCCTCTCCCACTAACCCTTTCTCCTACCTGGTGTTGGGGTGTTGGAAGGGACTGGGGCGGAGTAGGGAGAAAGAGATATAAGAAATGTAAATGAAAGGGTTTTTTAAAAGTTCTTCTTCTTCTTCTTCTTCTTCTTCTTCTTCTTCTTCTTCTTCTTCTTCTTCTTCTTCTTCTTCTTCTTCTTCTTCCACACAGTCCAGAACTATCTGTCCTGTGGTAATATCACCCACATCCATCATTAGTTAAGAAAACACCCCTACAGACTTTCCTACAGGCCAATCTCATGAAGCATTTCCTCAATTCAGGTTCATTGTTCCTAGATGTCCCTAGCTTGTGTGAAGTTGATAAAAAAAAAAAAAAAAAAAAAAAAAAAACCAGAACAGGGGGATTTCCAGAAAAAGAACTCCTTTAGCACTAAGGACTGTGAACTTATGGTAAAGGCTTGTTCTGACTTGATTGGGTTTCTTAGCCTGTGTGGCTGCCATGACATTTGTGAGATTGCCTGAATTCTCCACTGGATTGTAACTTTGTCAGAACAGAGACTGAGTTTGCTGTGGCCATGTCTGTACCCACACCAACATCCTGATGCTCATAGATACTTGTGTCATTTGATGGCTGTCGACGTCCTCCTGACCTCCTCTTTGTCTCCTACTTGGTGCTTCTCCAGCACTGATCCACCCCCTCCACTTCAGAGCCTGGGCTGAACAGAGAAGGCATAGGTCGCACCTTCCTGTGGGTGGGTGTGAGCACAGAGTTGTAACTAGAAAGTTTGAGTCTAGACCAATGAGAAACAAGAATCAGATAAGGGAGGCAGGTGATCTTTGCCCTTCTCCTTCCTCCATAAACTTCTTGGAGATGACTCAGGGCCACTCACTCTTCTGAGTGGAATGTTGAGCCTCTTTGCAACCTGCAACCTGCTTAGCATCACAGCATGACACACACTTCAATTCCCTTTTGCCTCAGTGGCGTGACGCCGGGCTTACACCTCTGAGGTGCTTTGCTAACTTTATAGACAGAGCAATGGCTGCCTAGTTTCGCCTTGTGTATATACAAAGCACGCCCAGGCAGTCCTCCATTGTCGGATGTGAAGGTCCTTTCTAATCTTTCCAGGACGAATAGTTAAAAGGCCAATGACTTTGAGGTCACTCTTATCTATCATCTCTTATCTAGTGATATCACCTCGCTGCAGAATTATTAATTTTGTCCTAAAACTAAGAGGTGAGCATTGTTTGGGCTTCTGGCATTTGATTCATTTTCTGCCACCTATTTTCAAAGCGCATGAGCTAGCAACTTTTAAGCTATGAGTAATTCCGAGAGCTCACTAGAACCTTCCCGCCTTTGCACGCACGGCGGCCTCTCTCTCCTTGAAATGCCTCCCCAGAGCTGTCAGCCTACCAAGGTGTCTACATACCCCTCACCACTCTGCTGTAAAACTCTTGCAAGTAGGAATTCTTCCTCTGTGAGTTACCTCTGCTCTGAAGATGTGGCCGCTGCAATGGTGTCATGTGCTGTATTCATTGGCTTGTACCTCGGCACCCGACTCATCCATTGTCAAGATACATATTTCAAAGCAATCATATATGTGCCCCACCCCAAGACTGCGAGTTATTAACAATCGCCTAAAACATCAATAGCTTAGTTGCATTTAGGGTTCCCACCAGTATCCTAGCTTAACTGCATTCAATGCCCTTTATGAAGATCTAAAGATCTGGTGTACCCAGCAAATATTTTGCCTAATAAATCTCAGGACACAGCATGCATCCTTAAGACAGTGATGGCCTGGGGGAGTGAAATGGACCTGAGTTCACACTCTGTCTTGTATGACTTCCTGAGCTCCAGTTTTCCCTTTGGTCCAGTGGTGTAAGAATAGGGACCTCGTGAGGTTAGTTGAAAGCATTAACTGTGGTAATGTAAAGTGAATGTTGTTTTTTTTTTTCTGCTCCTCGAATACACAAAAAGTGCAATCCTCACTCTTCCCCTCTCTCTACAGCTGCCTCTAGCTGCATAGATTTGTGTAAACTGTGTATTTGATTTTAATTCCACGGATTTAGAGACCTATAATAACATCAAACCCTTCCTACGCAGCCTGCTGAATGGTAGGCAAATTTTACACTCTTTATGAATGTTGAGAGTTCTGAAATGAATTAGGGGTATGCCTTCAGAGCATTTTTCTTTGATGGCTTGAATTAATTTCTAAAAGTACTGAGAAGAAAACCTATGTCTAGGTTATTACCCATAATATATCGTCTTCCAGGGATGATATAAGAGACTCGTGTGCCCAGCCTCCAGGAGCACTGCCACTGGACTCAAACTATAAGTTAAACATATGCTTTATGTCATCAAGAAAGCTCCATGTCCCTCCCCCCACAATGAAAAGGCTTTAATAATGATATTGTTATTGTGATGGTTTGAATGGGAATGTTCCTCCCCTCCCCAGGCACATAGATTTGAATGCTTTGTTATTAGGGAGAAACACTAGTTGGCAGGGATTAGGAGATGCGGCCTTGTGGGAGAGAGTGTCACTGGGGTTTCAAATGCTCAAGCCAGGCCCTGTGTCTCTTTCTCTTTCTTCCTCCTGCCTGTGAACTCAGGAGTAGAACTCTCAGCTCCTTCTTGAGCACCACGTCTGCCTGCACGCTGCCATTGTTTCCAGCCCCGATGGTAATGAACTAAACCTCTGGATGTAAACTAGCTCCAGTTGAATGCCTTTTACAAGAGCGGCCATGGTCATGGCCTCTCTGCACAGCAATGAACACTAAGAGAGTGGCAGTTGTGGTCTTGGTAGTCATGGGCTAAACTTCAGATTCCCTTGAATTACTTGGAGCCAAGTGGGAGGGAAGGAATAGATATCCACATCTGTCTTTTGTCACTTCCACGGGTGCTAATTGGCTCCACCCATTGTCTTCTGCAGTGAATGACTGTCCTCTGAGCCAACCACAGGACTCCACCATTGGGGGAGTTCAGCTGTGCTCTCTTGCAAAAGGGTCACCCCAGCTGAGCTTGTTAACTGCCTATAACTCACCTCCCCTCCACCATGGGGAATGAGGATGGTCAGGAGACCTCACCTGAGTATCCAGCTGCTCCCTGACCCATTCTGCCTTAACTACATGTGGGCTGGGAAAGGGATTAGAGTATTTAGGCCAAAAAAGGCTAGAAGAAGGGGCTCCATGTTTGTGGATATAGGAAAGCCCTCATATAGGTTGGACAAAGGCTTTCCAGGTAATTCCTCTTGGGGGAAGAGCACACACACGTGTAAATTATCCCTCATTTATGCTCTGGAAGGTAGACCGATAAGCTCACTGATTCGCAAATAGCACGTGAAAATACAGAATGGCTCGTGAGTGTGGAGCCACCCTCCACCCTGCACCTGGGAGGCTTTTTCTGAACGCAGGCCAGCTGGCTCCAGTAGCCTGGTGAGAGCTGCTGACAAGCAGAGAGAGCTGGAGCTCAGTCTTGCAAAATCAAGAAGTGTGTGGTTTCCTAAGCACTGCTTCTTCCCTTCTTCCTTTCAGCTCTGAGTTGCCTGTTTGCAACAGCCAGTTGTTATCTGTCCAGGAGCTAGGCACCCACCACATAACGCTCACCAGCTGAAAATCTGTCCATCTCAGAGAGCGGGCATCCATTCCTGTCCAGGTGGTCAGCCATGTCTGGTCTAAAAGAGGCCTGTGCCAGCTGCAGCTCCGGCACATGCACCCCAGAGCATTTACACGAACATGGCCCAACACATCCAGACCTCACAGCGTCGTGTCTCAGTGACACAGGGCTGCAACCTTTCATGGTGCTGGGTGAGCGGGGCACATTTGAGCCTGCTCTAGACCTACAGGGGGAAATTGGAAGGGGAGTTCCCCTCTGAGAGAAGTAGACCTCCAGAGGGATAAAGATGAAAGTGAGACTAAGTGTTCTTTACTCGTTTCCATGTTAATAAAGCATTGACAGGATCCCTGTATGTTTATAAGGGGAGCAATTGACATAAACTTACTGTTTTCCTTATATAGTAGCAGAGGGAAAATCCATTGAGGGCACATACGTCAGACATTTTTCTCACTGTGACTGAATACTGACAAGCATGTAAGAGATGGAGGACTTATTTGAACTGACGGTTTGGGGTTATAGTCCACTGTGGCCAGAAAGAAACAGCAACAGGCAGCTGGTCCTGTTTCAGCAACAGCCACCGAGAGAGATGCACCTGGCACTCAGCTCGTTCTGGAAAGATACACAGTTCCCTGGTGGTGTGTGGTGCTGTCTTAGTTGCTTTTCCTTTCTGAAATCTCTACTGGATCATTGCAACCCCTGGCCTGCCCAGTTGAGTCACCTAGAACACACCTGTGCCCGGCTACACCCGCCTAACTATGATCCTCTAGGTATGGGGGTGGGGCTGGGACAGAAACTAAAAGCCTTCTACATGGTTCTAGCGTTTAATGGGGCAGAAAGCTTCTGGGTCAGGAGAACAGTGGAAGCCTCAGTAGCCTGTGTCGTTTTGAAAACTCTGGCGCTGTCGCTGGTGCAGAGCAAGGGAGGTTTGCAGAGCGCAGCCCAACAAGGCCAGCTGTCCCCAACAGGAAATGTTTATACATGTTTGCAGAACTTCTCTATCAGCACTGAGCAAGAGCCAGCTGGTTTTGAAAGAACAGCTCACGAACACTGTAACCTAGGACTCGCAAGAATGAAGAAATAAAAGTTGACGGTACTTTAGAAGAATGCAATGAAGAATTGAAGAGCTAGATGGGGACATTTCTCCCTGCAAGGGAGAGATTAGCATTTCTTTCATCACAGTATTTATTTTTTATTATTGAGTGTCCCTGTGTGCATATAGGGCGGGTGTTCATGCCAGAGCATTCATGAGGTCGAAAGACAGCTATGCTGAGTCTGTTCCCTCCTTTCACCTTCCCATAGGTTCTGGGATCAAAGTAAAGTCATCAGGCAGGCAACACAAGTGCCTTTAGGCCTGAGCCATCCCACCAGCCCTATAAATAGAATTTTGATGGAAAGTTCTGGTGGTTACTACCTTAATCAACTGACCACATTCAGTGTCAATCAGCCGAACACCCTGACCGTAAGTGACTCCTGATGAGGTACTAGGTGAGGTAGAAGACTCACCAGTGAAAGGTTCTTAACCAAAGAAATGTCGGCATATTAAAAAATCTATTTTATTGGGTTCTTATACCTCCACCTACCTTCCAATCCTTCTTCCATCCTAATTCCTCCCCCTGACACTAGGTAGGAGAGAAAGAAGATGGGGAGGATGGGACTTAGAGATCTATAGGCTACTTCCTGCTGAGTAGGGACATAGAGTTCCTTGAGGCAGTTTTTGTTGTCAGAATCTCCGGCAGTTCAGCAAACCAGCAAACCAGCGCCAGCAAACACAACAGCAGATGCAGCAGCAGGACAAACCAGCAGCAGCAGGCCCTCAGGGGCCTCTCTCAGGGCCCCAAAAGTAAAGCATCTGCAGCTGGCAAAGATCACATCCCTGCTAGACAAACCAGAATCCCTGCTGTGATGCAGCTTCCTATCCCACACCTGGGCTTAAAACAAAACCTTATTCACTTCACATAACTGGGTTTTTAAAGAAACCAAAATTTCACTACAAAATTTAGCCTAAAAAGATTTTTTTTTCTAATCTCCATATAACTTCTAAGAAAAGAGAAGTTACCCAGACAAAGGAGAGAGATGGGTGGAACCATGGGAGCAGAAGCAGGTAAGCCACAGCTGATGTTCTCTCTTCGAAGAGATAACACAGCTTTTACAGCTACAGTCACCTCAGCATCAAAACAAAGATGCATAACCGAGTATGGTCCTTTAATTGGATCCTAGTTTATCTTTTATACAGATGGAAGGTAGAAAATAAATGCCTATAAAATGTTTTAGGAAATTTTCTAAGGAAACTCGAGTATGGATTGCTGTTAACTTAAAGGTTAACTTGACAGTATTTAAAATCACCATGAAAACGTGCCTCTGGCCATGTCTGTGGACGTAAGTGGAAACAGTCACCTTAAAGGTGTCCACAACCATTACATGGCCTGGGCAGAATAGAAAAGAGGCAGCTAGCAGAGCACAGACACTCAACTCCTTTCCTTCCTATGGACACAGCATGACAGGCTGCTTCAGGCTCCTACCACCATAAAGCCTCCCGCCATGACTGCTGCACACTGGACCTCAGAACCAAAATAAATTCTTCAAGTCGCTTTCGTCAAGAGCTTTGTCCTATCGATGAGGAAAGTAATACACACTAGGTATTAGATGATGTCAGAGAACTACATGTGTCCTGAGCGTGACACTGGTATCATGTTATTTTGAAGAGTTCCTCATTTTAACTAAACTAGCTAGGGACAAAATGTCTCAGTATCTGAAACTCATTTTCAAATGTTTCAGCAAAATAAAAATGCTCACGCACACACACTCATATAAGCAAGGCAAAATATTGCCAAGACACTGTCAAATTGTTGAAAAAGTGGTGGGCACACATTACCCTCTTTTCCAACTTCTTGAGTGTTTTAAATGGTTCCCATAAAATCTGAGGAGACAGTATCATCATAATTTCTGTGCCAGGAAATGTCCTCCAAATTTGGGGTCTGGGAGTGTCTGAGGGTGACACCACCCCTGAGGCTTTTTCTTCTGAGAATGTCACTTTCTGAAAGTGTCCGCCCACACCCAAGCCACCTTCGTGGATGGCTTCCTTCTTGACCTTGACCTTATGCTTCTGAAGTTGTCTAGACGGCTTTCAGGAGGCTCATCACGGGAGCTGGGACGCCCTCCAAACCCCTGATGAAGTTACCGGATTCCTTAACGCAAGAGTCCAGGGACCTTCCTGTTGTTACATACACACTTAAGAGAACAAATATTAGTTTGTGTATACGGAGTCTAATTGGTGTTTTAAAAAAAATAGCATGATGTAATATGAGTTCCCAAATGTCACTTCCTAGAGTACAATGCACAAACCAGCCAAGAGATGTGCCATTTAGAATCACCTTTGTTCCTGCTTCACATTCTTTCTTGATGCTTCTGAGCCTTTGTCCTTGAAGCAGATATTTGCTCTGTAAGCAGCCAAATGTCACCAAGAGTCATGTAAGGTAAATCAGCCAGCAAGAACAGGAAAGTCCTTCTAGCCAGATACTAGAAGGGTTATGTAGGCTGAATATTATTTTCTTAAGTTAACTGGCTTTGACTGCCATTCATTTACAATAAAGTTCACTGCCTCATTGGAAATGAACATGTGAATCTTGACTCTGAAGCTCGTCATTTTGCAAGGAACAGCAGCAGCATGGCTACCTCATGAACTCTAAGGCATGAATGCGCTGATCTAGACAAGCCGCTTAAAACAGGACTCGGTCTCCAATAAATCTCTGTAATCTTTGTCTACTGTGCAAAGTATTCCTGTGGCTAGTCATCATCCTATTACTGAGAGACCAAAAGATAAGCAGCGATTGTTATGTAGAGTAGGCGCGGTATAGCAGTAAGTTCCCTGAGGGGATAGCTACCTCGCTGCATTCTTTCCCGCCTTCCCGGTTCTGGGTACGTGACTCGACTCACAATCTGCCTTCCCTGTTCTGGGTATGTGACTTAACTACAGCTTTGTTCAAACCACCCAATCAGAACCCTGTAACTATGCTTCTCGCTTCTGTAACCGCGCCTCCTGCTCCCGAGCCCTATAAAAACCCGTCACCCCAACCGAGAGGCGCGCAAGTCCTCCGATAGGCTTGGTCGCCCGGGTACCCGTGTATCAAAATAAACCTCTTGCGGCTTGCATCCGAAGGCTGGTCTCGCTGTTCCTCGGGAAGCGGGGGGGTCTCCCCGGCTAGATAGGCTCCGGGGAGTCTTTCATTACCTTCCACTTACATTTGTGTACGGTCACTGAAATGGTCCTTTTCATTGCAGATGAGAGACATTTAGCTCACGCAGCTTCAGTCAGGAAGAAAAAGGAGGATCATGTAGCCAGGCAGTCCAGGCGCAGGGGCAACCTTGGGTAGAGCTGGACCTGGGGTTCCAGCAACAGCCCAGCACTCTGCCCCTCCTGCCCACTGCTCAGCTCTGCTTCCTCTTTGGCAGAGGTGTGTTAGGTTTTCTCCATGAGATGGTCAAGTTGTCCAGTGGGAGCTGGGTGTAGGCTAAGCTCTGTTGCCCATGAATCCTGGCAGTCTCACCCTCTTCCAGCATGCACGTCACGTGAAGGGGACTTCAAGCTGCCACATTGCCATAGCTCATTCTTGAGCAAACTGCTTGCGGTGGGGTCCTGGATGGCTAATGCGGGCCCCAAGGTCAGCTGAAGCAAAGGTTTGAGACTCCCTCCTGACCTTGCGAAGTGCGAGCGTGGGGGTCACCAAAGAGGCCATCGGGACAACTGAGCACCCTGCTGCAGTTCGTTCTGGATCCCTTTATTGATCAGCAAGTTCTGCCCAGTTCACGAACCCCAAAAGACCAGGAATAAACAGACTCTGCTGTAAATACATGAGGTTCTTTTTATTGTAAATTACAAGCTGCAGCTTGGGCTCACACCCCACCACCGGGGCGGTGGGAGCCGAGGGCCCCAGGCCCAGGTTAGTTGGGTGATTTAAAGATTCTGGTCCATCCCAGCATGCCCAAGGTAGGGGCGATTCCTGCCTGGCAAGTATCTATTGGTCAAAATGCTACATTTTTAATTGATTGGCTATAGGAAGGTCCCCAGATTATTAATGACCTGGTGTCCCTCCCTAGGGGGATGGGCCAGTTTCCTAGCAACTGTATCTCTAGTGGGTGGGGAAAGAATGCAGTAAGGTAGTCCTTCCCCTCAGGGCATTACATTACTGTTCTCCACCCACCTAGTTCAGGCCTTAATTAATAATAGCTGCTAATTTTTAATCTTTTGGTCTCTCACACCAAGTCACCATTCTTGATCTGACACTGTGTCAGGAATCACACCAGGGGCTATGAATGAACGTGGAATGCTCTGAGCTAAACTTACTGGGAAGGGAGATCTGTGCTAGGTTCTTGGTTCCACATTTTAGATATGTCACCTTCCTCCGCCTGGAGAGAAATCCTTACTCCCTCTGGATGAGCAGCCTGAGGCTCAAAGGGAATCTACTCAAAGCCACACCCCTTAGCAAAAGACAGAACCCATGAGAATCTGGCCACAGAGCCCTTGATCTACATCTTCTGATCACTTCATAAAATTCCAGTGAGGTAATTCCTTATGAAAAGTATATCTTAGTGATGAGGAAATAAGACTCCAGGCCATGATCAAGCCCCATATGGCAACAGGAGCCAGAGATGATGACATGGACCCCGAAAGGACTGCTGTGCGGGGTGCGCAGAAGCCTGGCACTCTGGGGGTGCTAAGTGTTAAAGCCCAGCTTAACTCTGGCAGCGCATGTACAAAGCCTTCTTCTACTGGCCAAGCAGTATTCATGAAATGACTGGAGGGGAAGCATGTAAAGTACAAGCAATGCCCATAGCTGGGTGAATAAAACCCTGGCACAGGACCTGAGAAACAGAAGCTTTACATGATTTCCAAGGATGATGAAGAGGAATAGACTTATCCAGGGAATTGAGTGACACAGGTCAGGGACGTTTGGCTGCTCTAATCAGACTTGGTTATGTCCAATAACCAGCTTGTCTGATCACGGCACATGGCTGCTGGACAGATAGATCCCACGTGACCGGATCCCTTCAGCACCTGTTGTGTGGAACCACTCTGAGACCAGCAAAGCTTGATGGCCTCTGCCTTCTGCCCCTTCCGGCAGGGTTGGCCTGCATATCTCCGTTCAGGTCACCTGGAATGCACAGAAAGGTGCATGCTTAAGAGTTTGCAAAACCCATCAATCGATCTAGAAAGTTGGAGAAGGGTAAAGCCGTTACCAGTGCCATAGTCTGTCCCATTACTGCAGCCCTCTTTTGTCATAAGAACCCCAGTGCCCTATGAAAGTCAGTATTTGTACATTCCACAGACCTCTATCTCCATCCAGTGGCAAATATTGATTAAATTTGCTGCCTATCATATTTTGGGCTCCTTCCTGAAGAGGGTCAAATACAAAGGGTTGATGCAAGTCATTTATTTGAGGGTGATCCCAGAAAAAAGCCTAATAATGCATGTTTGAAGATACAAAAAAATGTACACAAAGCAATAAGCACAAAACCTTGGTTACGATGAGCACACGATAACAATTACTATCTTGATCTAATTCCTAACTCACCTAATACTGTGTAGAATCTGAGCTGTGTGTGTGCTAGAATAGACAGGATGCTTGTATCTAATCAGGCAACAGTGGACCCATTCTCAGCATAAGCTAGACACACACAGCCCCTGGGACCAAATGGCAAGTTCAAACCCATGGCTACAAAACCTGCTTCATGGCGAGAAGGAGTCAGTATTCAAGAGAGACCAAAGTCACTGGCAGGATTTGATTTGCTCTGTCAGCTATGAGGCCATAGTTCTTTTGAGGAAGGACATTAAGATGTTGGCATGTATGGAATGTCGCATTGTGCTCAGGGAAACTTAAAATACAATTAGCATCTCTGGGGAAGAGTGACACAGTATAAGAAGGAATTTCACTGGATCACTTAAGTGAAGAACCAATTCTTTGCTTGTTCATGGAATAAAATCTTGCTTATGCATAGGGCTGGCAGCCAGAGACTCTATTCCCCAGCATTTTTTGCAGCTTAGCATTGCTGAGTGACTGTTCTTACTGACAGAGATTGACTATACCACATCTCTGTCCCCCTCCCCTTCCTGCAAGCTCTGGGCTCAACTATGATTATGTAGAAAGAATCATTGTATTCTATTAACTGAGAAAAGTACCTTTTACAAAGAGAAAGTTCAGTGTCAATGGGAAAACATTTTTGAAAGTTACAGATCAGACAGACAGACAGAGACAGAGGGAAACAGATAAAAAAGAATGTTCCTGCAACACTTACATGCACTTCCTCACCCAGGGAGGCCCGTAGAGCAAATACAGGAAAGGGGATGGGAAGACTCATGTGACCCTGGTGATGACCAGTTGTTTTCTGTTGCCACTGACTCCTAGCCAATGTGTTAGAGACTGCAGCTAGCAAGACTTCTTTGTCCAAAGGAGGAGATCGGAATCTCTTGAAACTGTGTGGCGGTCTATGAAACCCAGTCTGCTATTTTTAGAAAATGCATAGGCTACAGATGCCTCATGTTCAGGGACGTGGGCAGGCTGGCCTCTCATGCAGAGTGTGTTGTCCTTTGTTAGTTCACTCTTTCTAAGGGGCATTCAATAACGAATCTCATAGAAACATTTTTAGGATGCTTCTTAAGTTTGAAAAGGTTATGGTTTGTCAAAGGAGAGCAAGGATGTTGTCTGAGTGTGTCACACGCTCCAGATCCTCTTTTGTGAGAAGTGCAGCATCCTTTAAATACTTCCATAAACTACACACATCACTAACACACCAGCTCCAAGAGAGGGAAAACCAGATCCCGAGGGAGCATGTGTATTAAAGCCACCCTTCCGGTGTGGAAGGTCTGGCTGGTTTGGAAAGAGTGAAGGTATCTCTTCTAAGCCTCTGAACTTCAAAAACATCTGTGTTGCAGCTGCCCAACCTTTATCCTAACAAACACACTAGGAAGAGTTTGGCTGCTAAGGGTGCCCAGGCCCTCGTTTGTCAAACACAATAGATGGATTGTATTGTCCTTTTTGTTCCTGGGACAATAGGTCTCCAAAGATACCTCCAACCTGAAAAGAGGGACAGTGAGTCCCTTTGTGTGGAGACAGGAGTGCCAGTGGCAGAGAGGGACGGCCCACCTCTGCCCATGCAGCTGCTGGAGGGATGCTCTGGCCTCCATGCACACTGGAGAAGGAACATAACATGGTTGCCAACTTTCTTCGCTACAAATTCATGTGAGAGGCTTAAAAAAAAATCAAGAACAGATGGCAAAATAAAGGCTCATTATATGTATGTATCCTCTGCTTTGTCTCATCACAGTTTTGAGTGTGTGTGTGGACTCAGCGTTGATGCCATTTCTTAGAGCTCCCTGGAAGCAGGACAGTGAAGGGGATTGTGGGATTTCCATCTGTCTCAGTCTCCCTCTGCACCCCTTTCTCGAGTGGGATAGTGTTTCCTACTATCCCAGCTCCGACCATGATGGGCCCAGCACCACCTGTGAAGCCTGAGCTAACGCAGCTTTCAGCGGCTGAACCTCCAGACCTGGTGCTAAGTCAGTCTTCTTGAAACTCCAGATGGTTCCTGATGGCAGTGAGAGACTGCAGCAGCCTCCATGTTGATTAGAGCATAGGTTATGAAAATGTTTGGGGTGGGCTGGCGAGCTAGATCTGCGGGGAAACATGTCTGCTGTCTAACTCGTCAACCCAAGCTCGATCCCCTGGACCCACACGGTGGAAGGAGAGAACTGGTTTTCACAAGTTGCCCTCTGCCCTCCATAGGCATGCAGCGGTGTGCACACATCCTCACATGAAACAAAGGTGATAAAAATGAACAAAGGAAAACAAAATGTTACTTTAGTTCAGAGATCAAGTAAGTGAGCCCCGCTGCCCAGGCATGACAAAACGCCTGGCATGTGACCCTTTTAACGGGGGAGGGCACAAGTACCTTGTTAGAGAGAGTCTGAAGCCTGAGCTTCTCCCCGTGTGGCCCCCTGCGTGCTGGCAGTGGTCCTAAACTGTAAGCATCCATTCTAAACCACAATGCTCTTCACCCTCTCTGTTTCGACCACTCGGCTTTGGTCTGAACTAGCATGCTCAGGAAGACTCATGCTGCCGTGGCAGTGTGTGTCAGAGCCTGCAGGTGCCAGCTCAGCATTACACGAGCTCGTTCCTATGAGGGAGGTTGGTGGGGGGGGATGCAAGGATATTTCTAGAGTGGCAGACACGTGGGGATGGAAGAGGATGGAGAAATGGTGACTCGGTTTCCAGGTAACTGTATCTGCAGCTCTCATAAGAATACGGCCAGCTCCCACTGGGATAGGGTTTCCTATGATTGGGCCTCACGCTGATTTGTATAAGTATTACATTGTTGCCTCCTCTTTCACAAGAGCCTTTGAAATAGTGTAGTCACTGGCTACAGTCGTGTGTGCGTGATTAGATGTATAAGTCAGACCTACCTGAAGCTCTTAGCCACTGTACGTAACCACCGGAAGTTGACAAGAGTCAAAGGGCAATTCATGTTCTTCATAACAAGCTTGTGCCCTGGCATGTGACTTACCTTCCTTTCATTGCCTCAAAGAACCTTCTGCTGGTCAAGCCTTGTACTCTCAGAGCCATCTCGGTTCAAAGAGAGGACGTGGGACTTCTCCCTAAGGGGAGGCGCAGTCTGTCAGGCACCACCTCTCCCTAACACAGGTCGGTGCTGAGGGTGGCCACAGCGTGTCCCCCTGCTGCCGTGTGAGGCGATAATTTCCACTCTCAGTCCTATGAATCACGGCTTTCATGTCCTAAGTCAGCCATCCCTTCACATGCCCCGCCCAGCAGAACTACAGAGAGCATGAGTGCAGAGCTGCGGGCTGGCGCCATGCCAAGGACCGCAGGCTCAGGAGAGCAGGCTTTCTGCCTGGCGCCATGCCATGCCACAGGCAGCAGGGGCTGGGTGGCTCCTCAGGGGACGCTTTCAGACACACAGAACAAAAGGCAAGGGCCACACTCAAAGTCAAGAGCTCTGCCATTGTTGGTTTCTTTGTGGTCATTTTCCAAGAAAACCAAACAAAAGTTCTGACCGCTCTACTAGAAAATGAGCAGTGAGAATTTTGAATGTTAATCTGTTGGCGCTAAAATGTACACCGTGGTTCTATGCCATAGCCAGTCACAGACACAGAAGTCTGGACACATAATCTGGGTCAGTTCTCAAATTCGCTGTTTCCTTGTGCCTCAGAAACAGATGGCATACATTATGTCATAACGTTGCTCTGTCCTTAGTTCCTGGTTGAGCCTGAGTTATCGTGAGCGAAGCAGTGAGGGTACAGTATGGAAAAGGACATTTTTAGGACCACAGACCCAGCGTGGGGTATGTGTAAGGCCTCTTTCCCTCCTGCTCCTGAGATGCCTGGCTGAAGTTTGAGTGTGCCACTAAAGAGTTTCGGTGTTGGTGGGCGCTAGTGTGATAATGCTGCATGCCGGACATCAAGGGTTCCAGTGTTGGTGGGCCCTAGTGTGATAATGCTGCATGCCGGGCAGCCTCGCGTGGTTAGAGGGATCTTTAAGAGACGAGGCCTAGAGGAAGACAATTGTCATCTCCAGCACCCTTAGAAGAGATTCATGCCTTTGAGAGAACCAGTTGGCTCCCCACCAACATGAGCTGTTACATGTGTGTGCATATATGTGTTCGTGTGTAGGTATGTATACACATGACCCTGCTCCAGATCCCCTCTTGTTTCTTGTCTTCCCATAGTGCCTTTGCCATACTGTAATACAGCAGAAAGCCTTCACCAGGGGCCAAACTAATAGGGTTACTTGGCGAACACAAGTTTGAGAGAGATTGAGCTGAAATTAAAAACTCAGGTTCATAAGAAGCAAAGCAACGTGACAAAAAATCACATGAATCAGGCCTCACGACAGCATGTTGACACAGAAAAGAAGACAGACAGGAATGGGAGAAAAAAACAGGTGTGTGCACACCTGTACTCTTGGCATTTGGGAGGCTAAGGTAAGCGAGGTCATGAGTGCGAGGCTATCGTGGACTAATGGTGAGGCTCTATCTCAATTTACAAAAAAGAAAAAGAAAAAAGCATAATGCTCGACGCAGTGTCAAAATGGGGTTGAAGAGACACCCCAGTGAAGACAAGGGAGGCAGTCATGCAAATTACCGGCACCGTGGCGGGGTCTCTGGGCCTGAGGCCTTGGGTGTGTGTCTCCTCGTCTGCCTTCACTGTATCGCTGACCAGTTTTTCCGTAGCTACTGTCTGGCATTCTCTTCCCTAATTGTCAAGTATTCTCTTCTTGAAAGTTCCCTCTTGGCTGGTTGGGCACCTGTGATGGGCTAAGTACCTGTCAACCAAAAGTGCCCACATTGTAATCTGCGAAACATGCAGCTTTCCAGGGCAAAAAGGACTGTCTAGAGATGAAAGAGAGAAAAAAGGTTCTTGGGACAGTGATGAACCTGAATCATCCCCGTGGGCTCAGTGTGATAACAGTGCGGTTACAGAGGGAAGGAGTTAATAAAGTGTTGTGAGAGGGGGAAATTCTGAGGATGGAATCAAAGGCCAAAGCTTGACGAGCTGTTCTCACACTGGCTTTGAAGGTGGGTGACAGGGTCTATGGCAGAGACAGAGTCTGACTCTAGAAGGAAGAGACACGAAAGCAGATTCTCGCTGGACCCTCTAGAAGGAACCAGCTCTACTGACAATTGTCTTCACCCTGATTGTAGGATTTCCACACTGCTGACCTCCCAAAGTGCATGTGCTTGTGTCACGCTATACATCTGCAGCAGCAAAGAACGTGAACACAGCCCCTGAGCCTCTCTCCCCCTCTTGCTTCTTCTGCCTAGTACTAACGTTTACCCTCTAGTCAGAATTACAGACAACTGCCTCTGGCATAATTGTCGAGATTTGCAAAGACAGTTACACCCTCACAGCTCATACCGGGCATTGTGCAAACCCTTAACTCGTACCAGCTGTCTAGTTCTAGCACTGCCCACTGTCACCTCCAGCCAAGATTCACCCCATGTGGTCCAGTCTCACAGCCCATACTTTCAGGCGGTACCTGCAAGCAGTTAGTTTCCCATGCAGATCATCCATCCATCCACCGGCCATCACAGCCAGAGCCATTCGCGCAACGCCAGCCTCTAACAGACCAAACGCTTCCTTCTCTCTGACCCTTGCATGAGACTCATATGTCCTCCCTCAAATGCCGTACGTAGCCCTTTGTTACCTGTTACCACAGTGTGCTCAGCGATGCCTCTTTGTCACTGAAGCCTTGAGCATAGCAAATTCTTGGGGGTCAGTCTTCCTATGGTGTCATGATTAATATAGATACCACCAGCTGAAACACCCAAAAGGGAAATCTTCAGTCTTTGCTTCTTTAAAAAGAAAGAAAAGAAGGAACAGATATCTTCCTCATCTTTGCTCCTTCCGCTCTCAGTCCCAGGGGGCCTCAGGTGCCGCTCTCCTATTAACCTTGCCCCTTCCTTGGCCCAGAGAGCAATGCTTGCAGAGTTCTCCCCTCAGCTCTGCACCCACGATTATCGCTACCCAGATTCCTGTCTGAGCCTTTCATCAGCTATTTGTGACCCAACATCACAGGCTTGGGTTTGGGTGTTGTTGTTCTGTTCCCTCCGAGAGTATTTCTTCCAAGTCCATGGCAGTGGGCTGCTCGGTCTACACAGCATGGTTGGCAGTGTAGCAAGGGGCTGCCTGGAGTCATCCACCCAGTCTTCTTCCACCACGAGGGACCTCACCTCACCATGCACACCTCAGTGTGGCACACTTTTCTTTTGGATGCTGTGAGTTCCCAGCATCCCTTGGGGGGGGGGTATTCTGAAGACTCTGACTCAGAGATCTTTGGCTCCACAGGATTCCCCCCCTCCCAGTTCTCTTCCTTGTTTCTCCCCAGTCTTCTAATTAGGAGTGTCTCAAGAGCATGATACCTGACCTTCAACCCCTTCCCCATCAAAGCTAAATTCAGAGCTATGCAGGTGGGAAGGACTTGACGGAAACGCAAAAACTTTCACTTCACCTTCAGCACAGCTAACAGAGAAGTCCTGCCAGAACCCCCCCCATCCCACCCACCCTGAGCCCTGAGTCAGGAGCCTTACAGTCTGCAGCTAAGTCCTTAACATCCTCAGGCAGAGAGTTGAGAAGACTTTTCCAAACATCTACTCTCAACCTTACCGTGACCTAGGGAGGTCAATCGTGGTCAAAGGCTTTTTCCACTGTATCACATGCCTCTGGTTGAAAGGTGGTTGCAAATCAGGAAGCAAGAATTTGGCACAGGAATTCTTCAGGTTGTTCTCCAAGTGCCAATCTGTACCTATTCCTGGGAAGCCATATGGTTCCTGGTTATATCTTTACATAATTCTCCGGTAAGTCTTATTTATGCTCTATCACTGAGCTCATAATAGAGTGAACTAAACCTCACCTTCATTTCTGGGAAAGTCATTTGCTCAGCATGCTTTAATTAACACATCAAACAAAGGAAAGGCCACTAACTACAAGAATGAAGGAGCAGATAGGGGTTGTGGTCCTGACTCTGATATTCAGCCGTGGGCAAATGTTTCCCGGACATACAGTCATTGAATTTCAACCCAGGGATTCCTGGTAATCTCTCTCAGACAGTGCATCCATCAAGGGTGCTCCACCAAGCCTTCTCTTTCTGTCACCTCTACTCAGGTTCCAAGGACTCTCTTGCTTTGCCTGCAGCACTCACCTCTACTTTGTCTCCAGTGTCTGGGTCTTGTAGGACAGAAAGTTACAGTCTTCATGACAAGAGTAAGGTCACCAAAGGACTTGACCCCTGTACCTTAAAGCCCACTGAAATCTGTCAAGCTAAAGAATACTAAAGCTGCTCTCTGCCTCCCAGTTATCCTAAAGTCATTCTCCTATCTCCTTACTAAACTTGGTGTTCTGATCTACCTTGTGGCATGATGGCCCTGGGAACTGTGAGGAACCAACTATCTTGTCAATGACAGTCATCTCCCCATCTGCTGACCTTGGGCAGCTCCAATTTTACTATGCTAAGTATACGTCAAAGCAAGAAGGAAATCATCAGCTTCTCCTCCCCCCCTCCCCCGGAAAGAGAAGAGTATATGGAAAAATGGAATAATGTCATTTTATGTTTGGAAAAACAGTTCTAATTATTTTATGACTTCAAATACAGTAAAATATTGCTCTCATTTTATGGTAGATGGAAATATACAGAATCTGCAGTGATTTTCCACAGGGGTCGGCAGTAAAACAAACATATCAATAGTGGTGGGGATGCTGGGGCCACTGGTTTTCTTTGGGGCTGAAAAAAAAAGATAGCTTATTAAGAAAGGAAAAAGCACTTCTAAGAGTGAAAAGGCATCTGGTCTATGGCCTTTCACAGCACACACACACACACACACACACACACACAGACACCACTCCAGTTTGCATGTTGCAGGCTATCTTTCAAGAATGATCCTTTTGTTAGGTGAGGTCAGGGTGAAAATGGTTTTCCTGTGTAAATCGGCTTCTTTCACATCTTAGTCTTTTATAACCTCAGGTTGTGTGTGTGCGTGCGTGTGTGTGTGTGTGTGCGTGCGTGTGTGTGTGTGTGTGTGTGTGCGTGTGTGTGTGTGTGTGTGTGCGTGCGCGCGCGCGGTTCTCTGGAAAACGTTAGTCCATCTCTCTGGTCCTCACATGCTAACATTGCTGCAGCATTTTCAGTCTCAGTCGCGGGAGGGTGTTTGTGACTGCTCAGAAGGAGCTGGAGTGGCTGGAACAGGACTAAGATGGTCTAAGAAAAGGCTGCAGCAATTAACCGGAAGGGGGGAGAGGAAGGAGCTCTTTGTTTTCCCGTCTTAGAGGAGGAGGTGACGCCTCCAGGCTGTTCAGAGCTCTGCTCCATGCTCTCATTTAGGAGCCTGACCTGCTTCCACGTGACAGCCTGGACCTCCACTGGTTCTAGCTAGAGAGGGGAAAGAGAGCATGGTGGAGCCATAGCAGCGTCCTCGGCCCGGCTGCAAGGGGCCTGCACAGTGCATATTCCCTTGGTGAGAACTTGGTCACATGACCCCACCTGACTGCCAAGCAGCCCATCATTGCACTGCCACATGGGAGATGTGACTAAGGAAAGGTGGCTTATTCTCCTAGAGACTGGGCAAGTTGGGAAGTGTGGCCATGTGCGTATCTCATGGGCTGTCATGTCATTTTATCATTGCCACTGATAGCTGGTGAGGCTTTCGTAATTAGACAATCAACTCAGGTCACATCCATGGTTGAAATCAGAAGTGGAATTTAAAGTAAGGACAAGATGTAAAGCTCCTTTTCCTGGCTTGTCTTGAACAGTCTTTTACATCCTTTCTGTTCTTGATAGGACCTGTCTACTTAGAAGCCCTGGCCTCTGCTAGTGTCTGATTCATTTTCTTCTCAAGTATCTGGTTTAGAAATTTGTTCCCGCTCTGACTGTTTTCATTTCTGCTCACACACCCGTCAGTGTTTGTCCCTTCGTTTGTTTGTTTTTATAATTTATTTTTACTTTATGTGCATTGGTGTTTTGCCTGCATGTATGTCTGTAGGTGTCAGATCTTGGAGTTACAGACAGTTGTAAGCTGCTTGTGGGTGCTTGGAATTGAACTTGGAGCTGGTCCTCTGGGAGAACTTTAGTGCTCTTAACTGCTGAGCCATCTCTTCAGCCCTGGGTTACCCCGTTCTTAAAGATGTAGGTAGTTTGGTGCTGACTGAGGGTCACTGTGATGGTTTGAATGAAAATGGGCCCCGTAGTCTCCTAAGGAGTGATGCTATTGGGAGGTGTGGCCTCGTGGAGGAAGTATGTCCCTGAGGTGGGCCTTGGGGTTCCAGAAGCCCGAGCCAGGCTCAGTGTCTTAGTTAGGGTTCCCGGCTGTGAGGAAACGCCATGGCCACAGCAACTCGTATAAAAGAAAACATCTCCTTGCGGCTGGCTTACAGTTTCGGAGGCTTGGTCATTCTCGTCATGGTGAGAAGCATGGCGACGCAGGCAGAGAAGGAGCAAGAGTTCTTGATCTCCAGGCAGCAGAAGGAGACCGTGTGCCACACTGCATAGTGTGAGCATAGGAGACCTCAAAGTTTACCCCCACAGTGACACACTTCCTCCACCAAGGCCACACACCTCCTATAGTGTCACTCTCGATGGGCCCAAGCACTCAAACTTATGAGTCTACTGGGCCCGTGTATTAGACCACCAGCCCGTCGCAACTGTCTGTCCCTGCTGTTTGCTGACCCAGATGCAGAACCTCAGCTCCTCTCCAGCACCATGTCTGTCTGCACGCCACCATGCATCCCGCCATGACGATGATGGACTAAACCTACAAGCCAGCCCCACCTAAGTGCTTTCCTTTATAAGATTCCCTTGGTCATGGCGTCTCTTCATGGCTACAAAACCCCAACTAGACACTCACCATGTACTCACAGGACTTAGGAAAGAGCTGATGTAAGGCCTGAAATTAACCTGTAAGCTTCACCTGCCCAGCGACGAGGTCACTTTCTAGAAGGCTGGTCGTTGTCATTCTCAGAACATAACAAAGCCTCACAGAAAAGCACTGTGGCCTATAGCTTTATCCTTATAAGCCCCTGCAACACGTGGCTCAGGGCCATCCCAGCTGGGAAATTCCAGGTAGTGGTCCTGACCAAAGTTTAACTCTTGGTCAGCATTTAATATTTAATAAAGCTTGCTTCACTGTGGCCCAAAATTTTGGGATTGGTTTTTTCCTTCAGCGTATCTCAGGATGAACACTTTCACTTTCCCCCCAGCCTGACTCCTGGGTCTGCAGAGATGGGTGAGAATCCAAATGACCATGACACTCCTATCCTTTCCATTCCTCAACTCCTAATATCAGCTCCACCTAATGCCAGCTTCACCCAATACCAGCTCCACCCAATACCAGCCCCACCTTGCACGTGAACAGCATCTTGTTGTGTGAACACCACGGCTCATATTTTGGGGTTGCCTGCTTCGGAAAGAGTCCTTGATCTTTCTAGGAGGACCCTCATCTTTCTAGTAAAAATGCACCCCTACAGAACCATGGATACTTTTGATCTGAGTTAGCCTGTCTACAGTTCCATCAGTCTGTAAACTCTAATAAATAACAACATCATCTTGAGTTTCTAAAATATCTATCATGCCATGACCTGTTGAGCCATGTTATTGAAAAGTGTGATTAATAAACAGTGTTGACTCTCTTAACTCAGAATGTAAAACAAACACGCTATAGCAAGGTAACCAAAAATAAAAAATATGGCTGTCTGGAAACAGTTAAATGCTAAGCCATGATGTCACTGCTCACGAGTAACAAAGGCAAAAAAGGCAGAAGGGTGAGTCAGGAAGTTGACTCCTGTGCCAATGAGTTCTAGACTCTTCCCCACTTTTTATTCTAATAGATTTAGTGTGTCTGGTTTTATGTTAAGGTCTTTGACCCACTTGAACTTTGATTTTGTGCTGGGTGATAAATATGGATCTATTTGCATTTTTCTACATGTACACACCGAGGTAGACTGGGGGGTGCAACAGAGACTTGATGAATCAACCAAGGAAGATGCACAAAGAGGACTTAGATCCCTGATCAGATGTAGCTCAGAGGCAGCTCACTCTCCATATGGGTACCTAATAAGGGGAGCAGGAGCTGTCTCTAATGTAAACTCAGGTGCATGCTCTTTAATCACTTCTTCCTGGTGGGGTGACCTTGCCAGCCCACAGAGGAAGAGAAGCCAGGCAGTCCTGATAAGACTTAATAGGCTAGGGTCAGATAGTAGAGAAGGAGGACTCCTCTTTTCAGTGGAATAGGGGAGGGAGGTGGGGGAAGAGGAAGATTGACCAGGAGGAGATGAGGAAAGAGGCTACAATCAGGATATAAAGTGAATAAATTGTAATATAGATATATGAAAATAGTTTTGTGACTGGAGTCACCACAACATGACGACTTGTATTAAAGGTTGCAGCATTAGGAAGGTTGAGAACCACTGCCTTAGAGTCTGTGGTTTCTGGCTTCACATTTGAGGAGAAAGCAGACATGAAGGGTTTGCTGGGAGTGCTGTCAGGGACAGACTGAGGACAGTTTCCACTCCTCCAGGACAGCAGGAAACAGGATTAGGGAGGCACGACCATTATGCCTACCCCCAAATAAACAACCCATTTTCCAAGTGTCTCTACCATACCCATTTTCACAAGAGAGTGTGAGGGTTAATATTAGGTATTATCTTGTGTGAGAGCCAGTTATGTTTAAAGTTTTAGATGCTGTGCCTAAGAGATCCATAAAACAAAAATGCCTCTAAACTGTCAACCCTTTGCCCAAGAATAGCTACTTTCTGAAATGTGGAGGCTCCTTTTTCGGGGAGATGACAAGCCATATGTTTTTGCCCCCCAAACAACTTTGACCCAGCTGTACCAGATGTACTTGATTACATGTAGACAGAAAGGATGCTTGCTCTGATTGGACTTGGTGGGAAATACAGTGGCTCTGCAAAATGTGACCTGTCACCATTTTCAGAGAACCCCAGAATGGACCTGGCCAGAGTTCATTATCCTGACCAGCAGTTAATCAAAGCTTGCTTCAAACTTGGTCCAGAAATTGTGATAGTGGTCTTATTCTCAACCAGTGAGTTTAACACTTGGCTAGGGCAGAGGTTGACCAGATGGCTGGTAAAAACTTCCTTTCAGTGTATCAGAAAGAAAGCAGTTTTAAAGTAAATGAGACTTCCACAAAAAGCAAATCAAAACAAAAACTGAGCACCCTCAGTCTCTGAGGCCTTGGGTAGAACAATAAAGCAGAGGCAACATGGATTTGTGCTCTGTGACTGAGCTGGTGTGCCATCCTGTACGGACAGGGCAGCTCCCGGTCTCCACCCTTCGGACTCAGGCTGCCACTTTGTGGTTGTTTGAATAAGAATGACCCCTATAGGCTCAGGTGTTTGAATGCTTGGACCCCAATTAGTGGAACTGTTTGGGAAGGACTTGGAGGTGTGAGCTTGTTGGAGGAGGTGTGGCACACTGGTGTTGGGCTTTGAGGTTTCAAAGCCTATGCCATTTCTAATAGAAGGCATTTCTAAGAGAAGGCGTTTCTAAGAGAAGGCATTTCTCTTTGCCTTCTGCTTGTGAGTCAAATGCAAGCTCTCTGCTACTGCTCCAGTGCCATGCCCACCTGCCTGCTGCCATTCTCTCTACCGTGATGGCAGTAGACTCTGCCCTCTGGAATCATGAGCCCCAAATTAAATGCTGATTTTTATAATTTGCCTTTGTCACTGTGTCTCTTCACAGTCGTAGAAAAGCACCTGAAGCAGACTTACACCGTGACTCCCCAGTTCTCAGCCTAGACTTCACAAGTGCACGGATTCCAAGCATGAGCTACCATGATGGACTTTCTTTTCTAGCCTCTGAAGTAATGTCATCCACACGTCTCACTGAGCCACATGACTGGTCCTGCCCTTTCATTGTTTCCTTCGTGATCCATTCTTGGAAAAGGAAACTTGTCTCAGGGAAGAATCTAGCTCTCTATAATAGACTGATACTGCACAGAAGAGGAAGACCGTTTATATGGTTAAACTAAAGCCAAACCCAATCCAAATCTACACAGATGCTCCTGTACTGAGAAGCAGACACAGCTCTAGGGAAGGATGGTCTCTGGTGCACACTCAGATCATCCCGCCGGCTTCTATTCTCCTCCACGACAGAAGGGTAAGAACTCCAGTCCACACAGTGCCATCCGTGTGGTTCTAACGGTGAGCAGCTTTTGCTCTTCTCAGCAATTTTGTTTGGGCTAGTGAGAACCCAAAGCAAGGAGGGGTGGGAGAGGATGATGACAAGGAAGGAAAACAAAGATGCCTGTGGAAAGGAAACAACCTGCTTGGGCTTGCTTTTTAGGCCAGGCTAGCCTCGAGCTAACCGAGCTCCGTCTGGCTCTGCCTCCCTGAGTGCTGGGATCACAGGCTTGCGCCACCGCACCCAGTACAACCTGCTTTTTACCGTGTGCCGTTTGTTAGTGGAATAAGAACTTCTGTGTGGGTCTTTTACATGTGGCTGCTTCTAGACTTTCAAACCTGTGCTATCCCAAGACACAGGTAAAGAGCAGAAAGAGTCTGGGCTGGAGAGCCAGTAGTTTCTTGGGGAGAGAGGACATCACCCTCATTGTGTACTTCTAGGCATGTAGATCTCACACTTCAAACAAAGCTTAGTTCAGTGAAGGTTTGTTCGGGTGAGTGCTCTGTGTCTGTGTCCATCATTTTTAATGTCATCTACAGCTTCTGAGTCTACACACCAAGATGAAAGGCTTTTACAAGCAGAGAGAAAGGACTTCATGTCTTACAGCCTGAAGGTCTGGAGAGAGAGAGAGAGAGTGAGCTCTGAAAATCGTTTTGACACCAGCTGAACTGCTCAGAGTGGCTAAACAGGTTGTGATTTGAAATACTTTCAAGAAGTCTGGGCCACCCATTTGTCTTATCAGATCTCAAGTCCCTAGCAAAGAAATACTCAAGGAATGGGGATGTGGCCTGGTGTGCTTGTCCTGCTGGAGGCCTGAGGTCAAGTCTCTGAGCCCAAAATAATTCTATGTATTACTTCTGAGCGTGAATTCAGCTTCCCAGATACTGAAGACGCAAGGACTGTTTTGAATTCCAGGAGAATCCAGCATGTCCGGCATGCTGTTATTCCTTTAAGGCAGGGGTTGTGAAGGTCGAGCTTTCCTTTAATTCCGCCAACCATCAGTTAGTGCAACGGCCATGACTAAGCACGTGACACGCTTGTTGCGTAGCCCCACTTAGAAAAGGTGACGTTTTAAAAATGATTTTTCATCATCTTACATGTGTAAATGTTTCGCCTGCACGTACACGCATGCACACATGCTCGCGCACCATGTGTGCGCCCGGGGATGTTAGTGGCCAGAATAGAATGTCAGATGCCCTGGAACTGGAATGGCGAACAGTAGTGAGCAGCCCTGTGGGTGCTAGGAATCAAACCCGAGTCCTCCGGGAGCACAGTCAGTGCTCTTAACTACTGAGCCATCTCGCCAGTCCCTGCTGCTTATTGTAATTTGTTCTTGAAAGAGAATTTTTTCTTCTATTTAAAGATAGATAGATAGACAGACAGACAGACAGACAGATAGATAGACAGACAGATAGATGATAGATTTTACCACTATACATAAAGCCTGTTTAAAATAAAACAATTAAAAACTGAAAGCTCTTCCCTCTGTGACAGAAACAGCACTGTATAGCTAGCAACACTCAGGATTGCATGTGAAAACCCACAAGCTGGCAAGAAGTAGCCTGGAGCAAAGATGGTCCCTCATTTATATTCCATCCCTGGGCATTCTTCTTAGAGAGTGGGTTGATCTATCCCTAGACACGGATGAGCTGACTTTTCCCCAGCACCTTACCTGAAGAGACAACAGCAGACCTGGGGTCCAGCGTTCCCTCTGTGGTGCTTGCTCCTGGCCATTTTGGCAGCTTTTAATAGCACATTTTTTATTTTTAGCTGCTAGGAAGTTTGTGGGGCAACTGAGCTTTCTGTTTTCTGGATTTTGTTTTTTGCTTCTATGGGTGGGGGCAATTTTGTGTGGGTTTTGAGATGGTCATGAGGTGGGAGCGTAGTCCACAGACTCAGGCCGCAAGTACCTTCACCCACAGAGGTGCCCCTGGCTCATTACAGATAATCCCGTTAAAGGAAGGGGATGGAGAGGTGGTGGCTCAGTGATTAGAGCACTGACCACCTTTGCAGGAGTCCACGGTTTAACTCTCAGTCCATATGCGTCCCACAGGCAGCTGTGACTCCAGTTTCAAGAACTCTGGCATCCTCTCTGTCTCCTGTATGTATCACATATGGACATGTACAGAAACGCATGCAGCCAAAACACCCACAGACATAAACTAAATAAGGAAAAAGAAGAAGGAAAAAAGAAAAATGCTTTCTAGTTTGTCATTCATGCCACGGTCATTTGATTCTTTAAAGAAAATGTGTAAATCTAGCCAAGCAGCACACGACTCAAAGCTTGATTTTCAAGTGAGGAGGGGAAGCCCTGCGGTTATTTCTGGAGTGCTTTCGGGGTACTCCTGAGGACAGTGCGCTTTCACTGCCACAGCCTTAAGAAGAGCTGCAGCACACAGAGTATAAAAACTGCTCAACCAGCTAAATGAAGGAACAAACTTACTATCTGAGAACCTGGGCTGGAGAGAAGCAGGTCAGAAGCAGTCCTGCTAACCCGAAGTGTTTACTGTGTCATTTTAATATTAAGCAACTGTGACCTTGATCCATATCAACAGATGTTTTATTGTGTGGGTGAAACAAGATAGTGAAGATGCACCTTACTGAAGATTAAACGCTAAACTGGTAACTAAGGTACAATATAGCGAGCTGTCCTCCCTCCCTCCCCTCCCTATCCTCTCTCTCCTTTTTTCCCCTCCCTCTCATTCTCCCTCTTTCTACCTCCCTCCCCATCAGCCCTTCCCTTCCTTCCCCTCCCTTCCTCTCTCCCTCTTTCAGTGAGCGTATGTGTGTGAGTATGTGAGCATGTGAGAGAGCATATGTGTATATATAAGGAAGTGTGTGTGTGTGTGTGTGTGTGTGTGTGTGTGTGTGTAAAACTCAGATCATATATGCTGCTTTGGAGCCCTTCTTGTTTTACAGTTAGCAAGATATTTATCATTTTCCACGTTGAGTGTCCTAACATGTCCTGTCTGTGATTCGTGTTCTGTTTGTTGCTTGTTCTTTCCACTGTCTCTTGCTTGCTAAGGGCAGGTGTGACTTATCTATTGCAAGTGCCACTTGTGCCACAAATTGTTAAACCTTCTTTTATGCTCAGGGATCCAAAAATACTGTCTTAGTGACTTTTCTTCTACATGATGAGACACCATGACCAAGGTCACTAATAGAAGAAAGAGTTTATTGCTTGCAGCTTTTAGTTTTAGAGGGTGGGTCCATAACCATCATGGCAGGAAACTCGGCAGCAAGAGAGAGAGACTGAGATTGGCTCAGGCTATTGGAACCTCAAGTGACACACCTCCAACAAGACCACGCCTCCTAGTTCTTCCAAAACAGTTCCAGCAACTGAGGACCGAGCATTCAAATGTGTGCACTTATGGGAGCCATCCTCATCCATTCCAGTACAGACTCTAAGGCTGAAGGACAGCAGTCTTAGAGGAGAGAGCCGTGAAAAGCGAAGGAAGGCCCATCACAGTGATGACATTACAAAGACCAGGCCTGTTCATGCTGACCACCATCTAAGATAGATTCTCCTGCTCCAGGGATTGAGCCCATGGCCTCACCCATGCTTGGCAGTTATTCTACCACTGGGCTATATCCCCAACTCTCTCATTTCTTTTTGTTTTGAGGCAGTGTCTCCCTGTATTGCCCAGGCTGGCTTTGTACTCACTCTGTACCCCAGGAAGGCACTGCAGTCCTGTCTCATCTTTGAAAGTATCCAGCTTTACAGGTCTGCACTACCACAGTTATTTCTTCATGAAAATAATTTGTGTTTTGTTTCGGTTTGATTTGTTTTGTTTTTAAGTATGAACAATGACTAGACATCAGAAACCTAATGAGGCCAGACAGAAAGGAGAAAAGCTGAACAGGGGGGAACAAGACAAAGATGGAAATTTCAGGAAGGGCTTGGGAGATATTAGCAGTGAAATTAAAGAAGGGGTGACAGGAAGGAGGGAAAGTTCAGGCTGTGGAGACAGTGGGTTGGAGAGAGTTGATGAATATCTAGAGGTCAGCATAACCTGAAAACATCATGTTCTCAGGGTCTGTCCCATCCTGGGCCTAACCCCAGAGAAAGCCCTGTGAACAGCCATGCCCAGGCCCCACGGCCTCTGCCTTTTCCACAAGGAGCTTCTGCTCACATCTTGTGAAACTCCACACCCACTTTGATTTCCCGGATAGCTACCACACCCTAGCTAATCGCCAACAGCACGCCTTCTTCCTGTCTGCACCCATTTAAATGGACAGACAGGATAAATTGCTTCTTCTCCCTGTGTTGAAGGAGACTCTGTGACACAATTGCTGGGGGTATTTCTGGGAAAGATTTCACTTTCTTAACAGGAAAATGTATCCTTTTCCTCTTTTTCCTTCTTCTTGGATTTGGTGTGTGGCCACCCAGTCCTCAGCCAGGGAATGTAATTTGGCAACACAGTGCCCCAAACAATGGAAACAGATAATGAGTGAGAGTAAGGATGTTGCCTACTCCCCAGGGCCACCGCTGAGCAGGTCACCCTTGCCAGCAGAGACACGCCTCTGATTTTAAATAAATCTCCACCCATCCAAGCCACAGCAGTATAGAATTCAGTACTCTGCCTCGTGTGTCACTATGAGAGAAAAGACCTGGCTGTAGCAGGCTGCAGGCCCTGGCAGGGGGGAGATCTGTGCATTTTCCATTTGGCTTGGTCCTAGCCCAAAACCAAAGCATAATCCCCTGTGCTTTCCACAGGGAAGCTAAAATCGTGATGGCTCTTTCCTTGTTAAATACCTTAGACATCCTTCTCTCTATTTCAAGTGCTAAGGGTTTTTTTCTCTCCCTCCATAAAGTCAGCTGTCTCCCTAAAAGGAATTCTGGTGCCAGGTGTGCAGATAAAAATATCCTCTACTTCTTACATAAAATATACGGCATTTCTAAATCAGATTCTCACTGACAGTCTCCACGATGGAGAACAGGATGACACGGCCGGCACGGCTGCGGTAATGCTTCCAGAGGTAAGAGTCTGTCACAGACACAGGGATGGGAATCCATCAGACTCTGGAAGCATTCCCCAAAGGCTGAGCCATTGGACTGCCCCTTCCCAATAAAGGAGGTCATACCTTTGGCTTCAGGCAATATACACTGTGAGCTGATGTGGTAAATCCTAGATGGAGGCCCTGCACCTCTCCTGGCTCCTCTCAACCCTGGATCTTGATCTGTCATGGAAGAGTCACCAGATGGAAAGATGGAAGTCTGCACTAGAGAAGCCGCCGCTGTCAGCCGACGAGATCATCCACCGTCAAGGCCAAGGGGAGATTCTTAGAGACTTTATTTTGTGTGTTCTCTTCTAGGAATAATTGGAGTTATTCAGAATATGCTTCCTTGAATAAATGTTTTTGAGTGTCTTAGTTATGTTTTTCTTCTTTTTTAGGATCGATCTTACACATTTGCTGAACCTATTTAGGACATTAAATTTTCTCTCTTTTTTCTTCGTTTTTGAGATTATAATTTAATTACATTTTTTGTTTTCTTTTCCTCCCTCCACACCCTTACATGTGCCCTGCCCTGCCCTCCTTCAAGTTCATGGCCTTATTTTTGAAAAAGATATATTTATTTATGTAAGCCAATGGTTCTCAACAGCTGGAATTTGCCTCCTCCAACATCAGAAACATGCAGTGGTGTCTTTATTGTGGTTGAAGTTTGACCTGTCCTCACAGACGAAAATGACCGAAGCCGCTCCTTAGCTTGCAGTGCTACTTTGGAGGTTGTCGAACCTTTGGAAAGTATCTCATTAGGGTGGACCTTGAGGGTTATCACATAGCCCTGCCTCCACTCCTGTCTCTCCTTCCTGACCCACCTCGATGTAAAGAAGCCTCGGTGAGACAAGAGTAGTGACACAAATTTAATCCCAGAGCTATGGACGCAGGGGCAGACAGAACTCTGGGAGTTCAAATCCAGTCTGGTCTACAGAGTGAGTTCTAGTCCACCAAGGGCTACAAAGTGAAACCCTGTCTGAAAAAGGAGGAGGAAGAAAAAGAAGAGGAGGAGGAGAAACCTCAGCCCCTATGGCACTGCTGCCATAGTGTCCCAGCTGCTGTGGTGCAGACGTGCCTTCCTCACCGTGACAGGACACGCCTTCTGAAAAGTGGGTGTGATGGTTAACAATAATTCTCAATTAGGCAGGGTCTGGAACCAAAAGTCCTGTCTCTGGGTGGGCCTGGGGGGATATTTTCTGTAAGGATTAACTGAGATAGAAAGATCCACCTGACTCTGGGCAGCATGACTCAGTGGGCCCGTGGCCTAGACGGCGAAGAAGGGAGGGGGTGAGCTGAGCCCCAGCTTCCATCACCCTCTTCTTCCCGACGACCCACTGCCTCAAGCTCCAGCCGTGGCGGCTTTCCCACCATGAGGAACCCTTGAACTGAGGCCCAGCAAACCCTCTCATCAGTGAGCTGCACTTTGTCACAGCAACAGAACAAAAACTGATACACTGAACCAATTAACCCTCCCTCCCTTTAGCTACCTCAACTAGGCTGCTTCTCACAGAGCTGTAAAACTAAGGTGTCTAGAAGCATCTCAGGCTGTCAGGATGAGGAGGCACCGGGGTGCTGTTGGTGACGAGTGGTAGAGGCTGGCTGTGCTGTTAGACATTAGCAACACACAGCAAAGCCTCTTCGTGCTGAACTTCATATATCCCGGTCAAACTCGGGAACCAATAAAATCACAACAGAAAGAGAAAGACTGCACTCTCAGTCTTCGGCTAGTACATACTTTCTAGGTGTGGAGATGTGTCTTCAATTTATTGGCTTTTCTTCTTGTTCTTTTTCCACAGATCACCTTTGTGGTTTCATAACATTTTTATAACCCAGTGACAACAACTGGATGTTGAGAATATTTGCTGATATTAATGTTTTGTTTATTATCTTTTGTGTCAGAATTTGTGCACATGCACTTGCTTGCACACGTGTGCATGTGTGTGCGTGCGTGTGTGTGTGTGTGTGTGTGTGTGTGCGTGCGTGCGTGCGTGTGTGTGTGCGTACGCGCTTTATCACTCTCTGACTTATTCTTGAGACAGAGTCTCTCACTGAAGCTGGAACTCACCAATTCTGCAAAGACTAGCTGCCGCTGAGCACGGGGGATCCCCAGATCTAGGACTGAGACACGCCTACCGCTCCAAGCCGTGTACACAGGCTCTGGGGTTCGAGGTGCAGGTCCTTGTGCCTGCGAGCCGAATGCTGCACCAGCGAAAGCTGCTTCACTTCTTTGGCTCTTTTCCATGGTTTTGTTGTTCCTGCAGTGGAGGCAGTCCCTTAACGTCCTTCCTCCTTCCTCTTCATCCTTTATCTGCATCTTGAGCATCGTGCCTAAGAGAGCCTGTGGGCCTCTCAAGCCATGCGCATGAGGGCTTGGCTCTCCACTCTGCAGCTCCACTTCAGTCATTCCCCTTGTTTACTTTTCTTCTTCATTTCCACTAACTTTTTCTAAGGCAGCATGTACTGCAATGGGCATCATTACACCATTTTCATACATAAGCCTCATAAACTTTGAAGGACAATATTTTAGGGGTGAACTGTATTCTATGTCAGTTATTGTTGTGTGTTCTAATGTGAGCCTTTTTCTATATTGGTGTATTGTGCACCATAATAAGTTTTGTAAAGATACTTTCTTTCAAGCATATTATATGTCTTTGTCATGTTAAACCCCACACCCTTGAATTTCTACCCTTGTCCCCTGCCCACTTCCAGTAGCCTCCTCGCTTTCTCTGCTATACATAATATATTGTGTGTATGCGTGCAGGTTAAAATGTTTATTTCCTTCTTATTTATGATCTATGGACATGTGTAAATAGGTACAGAGAGACCAGAGGAAAGCATTGGAACTCCAATTCCAGGAGTTCCAAGTGGTTTCAGAACCAGCTGCCCTGGATACTAGGAAGTGAACTCTAGTCCTCTGCAAGAGCTGTCCTCTCCAGCCTGTAGGTGTGGTTTTAAAATGTATTTTATTTAATATTCACATTTACATACAACGTGTTTGAATGCCTATTCCTACCCTCAGTTGATTTATGTA
The DNA here is from genome assembly GCF_030254825.1 of Meriones unguiculatus. Classification (NCBI taxonomy): domain Eukaryota; kingdom Metazoa; phylum Chordata; class Mammalia; order Rodentia; family Muridae; genus Meriones; species Meriones unguiculatus. The sequence goes on along the minus strand of NC_083360.1, from coordinate 1,608,401 downwards.
TTGATCATGTCCATGTTTGACAAAGAAAATGTATTCAAGGTGAGAAGCGAACCTCCAGGGACCTTTGCTCATACATTTTGCTATTTCGGACTCTACCAACTGTTACCTGTGGAAACACTATTGCTTCACTGAACTCAAAGGCCTCGAGCACCCATGCTTTACCTTTCGTTAACTCAAAGGCCTCGAGCACCCATGCTTTACCTTTCGTTAACTCAAAGCCCTCGAGCACCCATGCTTTACTTTTCGTTAACTCAAAGCCCTTGAGCACCCATGCTTTACCTTTCGTTAACTCCGGGGCACCAGGTTCAGGGCTGATGTGAAATGGTGAGTGTGGGAATGAAATGCCCAGCACAGAGCTCCATACCAAGACTGCCGGAGTCTGCCTCTTGGAGCCCTTGATTCCCAGTTTGACCGTACTGACCTGGAAGGAGCACATTTTGCCTCCGTCAGAAACTGCTTCCTACAGTAGAAGGTCTTAGGTAAACCTGGCCACATTTCATATAACCCAGCCATGACCAGACAGAAACTTGATCCATGACCTTCAACAATACACTTCATGTAGAAAATGTCAATGAGCTTAATGAGAAAATGTCAGTGAGCTAAATGAACAAAGACAGTTGTCAAAAATGAAGTCTGTCATGGAGTCTGTTTGTGCGAATCCCAAACCTGCACATTCCTGAGGTGTCAGAGTTAACTTTGTGATTGTGTTTCCATCTCTAGTGTTTTCTTTGTAATAGTCAGAGCAGCTAAGTCAGTAAGGAAATGCAGCCTGGGAAAGATGTTTTTCACTTCCTTATAGTCAGCTTACCTGTTAGAGGTATGCTTGATTCTAAGTCAAAAGACTTGCTTCAAAATAAGCTGACATATGAGCTATGAAACTATTTCTTTAAAAATAGAATTTATATTTTTAAAATCAAATTACCTCCCCTCCTATATGATATGAATGGTTATAACTTTCCTCATCACTGCAGAGCTGTATGTGATTCATCACACTTCATTCCTAAAGTGTTTTTCTGAACCAAAAGGGGAAACCAATGTGTCTCATGGTTTTGAGTCCACCAGACTCTGCCAGTCCACCGGGACTGACCCTAGACACCACCCTACCCTGGCCTGAGATACTCCAGGGTGTTTGTCTGCCTGTGTGCAGTCTCTTCCTCCACTAGGTAAGGAGGAATCCCGAGCAGTTGGCAGAACTGGGCCCAAAACACAGAATCAAAGGAAGAGCACCCGCCTGAATGTGAACGAGTAGGTCGAGTGCCCTTCAAATTTACCAGGAAAAAGGTCAAGAGAACGGGCAGTAGGCTGCATGCTGAACCGCAGCTTCGGTGCTTCAGAAGGAGCACAGAAAAGGTCAAGGGAACGTGGTTAGGAGCAGCAGGCCCTTCGGAAACAACCACACAGCGGGGGCGCTGACCAGCCCCTGAAGACAAGGTGAGCACAGCAGGAAACAGCAGGAGGACGAAACTGTTCTTCCTTCCACGCATTGCCTCTGTGCTGATGCTCCCCCAACCCTTCGCCTCTTCCTGACCTACGAACGATTCCTCCACTGAACTTCCTGTCCTGTTTCTCCTGTCCGCTGATACACAGGGGCAAGCTGGACAATGGGCTGTGTCCTGCAGCGTTGGTGGGCAGCAGTGGACAAGGAAGGTGTCATCAGTCCCAACACAGGAAGCCAAGCAAGGCTGAGCTCTACATAGTTGTGTCCCTGTTCACCTCTTTGGTCCTGGACGGAAGCTTCCCCAGGAAGGTGGAACCCCCACGGTATGCTCCAGGGATGGTGGTGGAAGGAATCAGATCACAAGCCCAGGATGACAGTTCAGTGGTCACTTGACTGGCTATATTATGCAATTCCGCTCAGCCAAAAATAGCACGTTCCTCAGACTGTATGATTAACACTAGTGTTGAGAGAGACTCTACCTACTAAAAATGGCACACGGGGCAAGCGAAGCTGCTCTTAAGTTCTAATTTGCCCCTGGCTGACCGGTCGCTGAATGGCCAGCGGTCCAGTTCTCGGCAATTACATGCAGTATAAAATAGTACCGTGTAGAATTGTGCCTACAGACACTACGTGGAGACGTACGTGCAGTGATTCCGCAGCGTCCCTCCTCAAATAGTTCTGTAGTACATGCTGGATAACAGGGGAAACTGAGGCTGAGAAGGGTATAGTGACTCATACTTTTCACTATCAGCCTGTGTTAGTCAAGATCCAGGGAATGAAAGAGATAACATGGTCGTCTTTCAAACGACGAGGGGTGTGCGGGAGGACTGACTCAACCGGAGACTATGAGACTCTGCAGAGCTTAGGGAGCAGGAGCTCCCTGCCTCCCCGGGCTGGAAAGTCAGCTGGTGTCAGAGCAGTGCCAAGGCCAGGAATCCCCAGCTAACTGCTATGGACCGGGAGAAGGAGGGGGACACGGACCTTGACGGAACCTAGTCTGTCGAGAAGCCAATTCGCAAAGAAGTCTGGGAAATGAAGGTCCTGAAAGGCAGAGAATAGGAAGAGGACAGAGGATTGATCTAAAAGCAGAGACAAGATAAACCACAGTATCTAATCCCCACCATCACCCCATGCCTAGTCTTTAAACCTAACAGCAGACAGATGGCCTCAAATGGCTCAGCTTCTGTCTACACAAACAGTTATTCAGACATAGCTAATGAAGTCACCCTGGTAAGTAGATCTAGTGACTGTCGGGGTTCTGTTAGGTTCAACCTTTTCTTGTCTTGACTACTAACTACCATAAGTTACCAAAACAGTGGTCTCCTGGGCTGTGCCTTGCACTAGGAGAAGCATTTTATAGACAGCTTTGGACTGGTCTTGAGGGAGGGATGTGAGCTCTCTGGGTGGAGACTGAAACCTCACTTTCTAACAGGGACTCACCCCGCCCAGCACAAATTGATAGATGGCTTATTTCTGGGTGAAGAAAGGAGCCCCCCCCCTAGTTTATTAGGGTGAACTGAAACCTGGAAGAACATGAAAATATTAATATCAGGGAAATCTGGCCAAGAACTTACCTAACACCAGACCAAGGAAAGAGTGTAACTCCTCCTGGACCCCATAATGGGGTGGGCACCTAACACTGATGGCATGACCCCACCCCAGCCAGCCTATCATCTGGTCCGCGTGTCAACGACTGAAGACTCACTAACTGGAGCTTCACGTCAGAGCCCTACTATTGACCAGGCCTCCTTGACTGTGCCTGTTGACCTGTTTGGATCTAACCTGCCATTTCCTGCTCTTGGCCCATGTCAGCCTTTCACCTCAGAGCTGAGTTCCGTAGCCTCACTCTCAGACCTGACTAAAGACCCAGCAGCACCCCACCCCACCCCCCTGTCCCCAGACAGGGTATCTCTATGGAGCCTTGGCTGTCCTGGACTCACTTTGTAGACCAGGCTGGCCTTGAACTTACAGAGGTCTGCCTACCTCTGCCTCCCCTGGTGCTGGGATTACAGGCATGTGCCACTGTGCCAGCTTTTGTTTATCTTATCAATGGACTCTCAGCCCACTTGTGAGCTCTCTTGAACTCTGCTCAAAACTTTTGAACTTTTATACTGGGGTGTGTGTGTCTGTGTGTGTGTGTGTGGTTTGCTATGTGCTATGTGAATTAATATTAGTAATTAATATTTAAATTAAAAAACCTGAATTATCTTCAGCCAGGCTACCATGGGAGACAAATTCTGTGATAAATTGTCATTGAAACCACTAATCTTGTGAATGGATTATTATTCAATAAATTGTAAAATTGTGGACAGACAATGTTTGTCTGTGTTTCCAGCATAGCAGGCTCAAAAAAGAATCTCCTTGGAGTAAACCAGAAATTGAGGAGACGCCACAGAAGACCTGGTGTTGATGTGCCTCCTTTAAATAGACTCCCTGCCGTGAGCAGGGTCTACAGCCCAGTCTCGGCGTGGTCCAAACACCCGCTCTGGGACACCGATGACAACAGAGACTCGCTCTTGTTCCCACATGCTGCTCCTCCTTTCCCTCTTTGCTGCCTACGCCATGGCTTTCGCTTTGTAGCTATGTAGAACCCTTCTGCCTGGAGGCTTGGATTCACTCTCTACAAGGCGCCTTGCTGAGATCAGGGACCTCTCCGTGTCCTGGAAGTAGAACTAGGACAGCCAGCCAAGGGTTAGCCAACAGGAGCTCTTGCTCAAGGACTCCATGCCTGACCACCAGACACAAATAGGTAGGTTAGAACACGCTCTTATGACACCGTGGCATGAGGCCAGGAAGGTCCAGAAACGGATCCTGCCAACACTGGCACGCCACTCCAGGGTGGCCCATCTGGTGATGACCCCTCATGTCCCTTGGCTCCCATCTCTTTCCCTACATCTGATTCTTGAACCCCCTTCTGATGTATGAGCAACTACTTTTCTACTTAAAAAAAAAAAAAAAAAAAAAAAAAAAAAGCCTTTTCTGTTACTTCAAACAGATGGGCAGCAGGTTCCCCAATACTGTCTCTCCATTGCTCAATGGCATCCTTTCCACCTGCTGACATCACTTTTTATTTTCCCACTCCATCCCCATCTTGGTTTCCACATTCTGGCTTTGGTTTGATGACAGAGTTGGGGGATGGAGGGAGGAGAGGGAGAAATCACACACTCTTCAGGCAGGAACAAATTTGGAAATGCAGGGACTCTAAGCACAGGCACAGTTCTTCCAGGAACGCTGGCTTCTTACTCTGCTTCCTTAAATAGTTCCCACAGCTCTGACACTTCTTCTTGAACCCTCCCTATCATCTCTGGAAAGGAGTTCATTTCCAGGGCTGGAAGAGTTAGTGCCTAGCCCTCCTCAGACCCTAGGTTGAAGTCCCTGCATACACACTGCACACACACACTTCTGACACTAAAACCGTCCTCAGTATTTTCCCAGACTCCATAACTTATCGTGCCTAAAGATGATGTCAGCATATGTGTGTGTATGTATCACACATGGTGTGTTTTGGATGGAGTAAATTTTTTCTTTATGCTTACACACACTATACATCGGGCAGATGTATTTGTAGAACAACTAATATTGTTTCTCTTTCATTTATTTATTTAGGGTGTATCCAACACCAAATAACTGGGTTAAAGCGCATGAGGAGGGTTGCAGAGATGGCTCAGTGGGTTAAGAGTGCAGGGTGCGCTTGCAGAGGATCTGAGTTCAGTGTCCAGGATCCAGGTCAGGTGGCTCACAACTGCCTGGAAGTCCAGCTCCAGGGGAGCTGATGCCTCTGTCCTCTGATGGACACCATGTGCACATAGCCACACACTGACACATACGTGTACTTAAAACATATGCACACGTATACATTAAAGAACGTAGAGTTTCCTTGAAGACTTACTTACGCATTGTGCACACGAGTGTTGTGTTTGCATGTGTGTGCGCCTTGTGCATGCAGTGCCGAGACAGGCCAAAAGCGGGGTCAGGCTCCTGAAACTAGAGCTGCAGATGGCTTTGTCATCTGCCCTGTGGCTAATGGGAACTGAACCCAGTCCTCTGCAAGAGCAGCAAGTGCTCTTAACCACTCAGCCGTCTCTCCAGGGGATGGAGAATTTCAGAAGAACCTGAAACACAGTGAATAGGTAAACCTCAGCATTAGGAGGTGCGGCAGCAAGATCCTGAGCTGAAGCCTGTCTGGGCTATATAGTAAGAGAGTGAATGAGACAGAGGGAAGGAGGGAGGGAGGAAGAGAGAGAGGGAGGGACAGACGGATCTCTTCTAGAGTGGTTTACTAAAATCATATCTGGGCATACATCTTTGGCTACACTGGAAACCACTATTTCTATTAATCTTTAACACGTTTTCTCACGAATTCCTCTTCCACAACATAGCATTTGTCTTGTTCCATAGCGCCTTGAATTAGCGCTGGGTGAGTTCTTCCTGTTCTACATCCTCTTATGGACAGATTCCATAATAAACGTGTCACATGTTGTCACGTGTTCCTGCTATCTCACTCATTTCTTTCCATGTTGGCTTTAAAATATTGTGTACATGTGTATTTTCATCTTCCTGAATGTATATAGATTGCATCTCTGTGTTCATAGCCTGTCCGACTCAGATTTTCAAATACTTATCTCCATGGCTATATTCAATTTGTTAGGACATTTTTCATGAGAGTTTTTACTTCAGCATACTGCAATTCAGTAATCCTTAACTCTGGTCCATTTGAAGTATACTTTAGCATATCTACATAATGACGATCCAAATAATTTTTTTCTCCATACGCTTATCTGCTTGTTCGGAAATGTTTATTTACTGTCACTCAATCCCCACCAGTTTTCAACCCCTGACAACTGTTTTTCAGTTCAGTATTTTTCAGTGTGCAGTAGAGGATTATCGATCTGTGTTGTAGGAGGCTGCTGCAGTAGCTCAGACCTGAAGGCTTTCTGCTGAGAGGCCACAATTTTCTTAACTTCAGCGAGTGAATGTGCGGAAGGTAAAGGCTTTATTCAGTTTCTCCTGTTGCAAACGAGGGAAACTGAGACACCATGGAGCTAAATATGGCAAAAGATATTCTGCTGGGAACATTTGGAAACATGGAGAATTAAAGCATCAATGAGAAATTAGGAAGACAGCTTGTGGATAAACAGTAAATGCACGTAAGCGTAAAATCTACCACTAATAAAATACATAGTCTATAAAACACACGATGATAGTACTTTATTTCTAAGCAATATACATGGCTCATAAGGATAGCCATGACTTAGTTAACGCTCTACGAGCCGAGCTCTGGGCATCTATCCCTTCTAAGCTTGTGACTCTTGTTCCCATTAATAGGTTTACTCATTCTTTAGTCATTCGCCCCCATCTGCCTCCAAGTGGCAGAAGCAGACCTCAGCCCCCTTCTTCCTGTACAACAGCGCCTCCCAGCTACCCAGTGGCCAAAGGCACGCTGCCGCACTCTGCCAGGACCCACCCAGCAAGGCCATCTGCTGGTGAACCTGGAACCCGGTACCAGTTCTGACTCATCGCTCCAAGTGTGCTTTAGGACAAATCAGGAGACTACTTAAACGCCAGTTTGCCCAGCTGTGAAAAGAGTACACACGCATGAAAAGCTCGGTGTCGATAAGATGACCTTAAAATTGCTTCCATTTTTAGCTTTTAGGATTCTATTTCCTGCTGTTCAATTAATAATAAGAGCACAAATTTTTTAATTTTTTGGTTTTTTTTTTAATTAAAACATAATGGCTGTGTTTTTCCCTTCCCTTCTCTTCCTCCCGCTCCTCCCATGTACCCTACTTACTTGCACTCTCTCTTAAATTCATGTCCTTTTTCTTTAATTATATATATATCTTCTAAGTATATAAATACACCTCGCCCCTGTGCCTTCAGTGCTGATCACTTGGTTCTGGATAACCAGTGTGGGGCTCTTCTCTGGGGAAGGCTATTTCTCCCTTTATCGGCATTTTTTACTGGCCTGTATTTCTTTGTCTAAGGATGGAGTCCTACGAGATTAGCATGTCTATTGGTGTCTTCCTTGTCCGGGTCTTGTTTGGGCAGCCATGTCGGGTGGCGTCTTTGACGTTTCTAGAGCACATCATTTCACAGCACACGTCCTGTTCCTCCGGTTCATACACTACTTCCGCTGCCTTGTCCACAATGCTCTCCGAGCCGTGGGCACAGCTGTGTGGGCGCAGTGGGAGAAGCGGTGGGAGGAGCGAGGCCTTTCTTCGCTCTGCCGCTGGATGGTGGGCTTGACTACCTGAGCTTTCTGGTGGACCTCAAATGCCCACGCTCTGGAAGCTTCCAATAATTGGGTCTTTTTAAATAAAATGTTGCTTCAAGATGGTACAGAGAAATAAAAATAAATATTTTAATTTATGCCACAATCATACTAAACAAGTAAACAAAAAGTAAGCAAATAATGTTGAACTACATTATGACGGTGGGCAAAAAACTAGAGCTGTTAATTAATTGCTTTTAAGTCACAGTTGCTACGACTTCAACTAGATTCGATGCAGTTATTAACTGCCCTGCAATTCCTGCCTAAGTCATGTCTATACTCTGTGCGTTTACGTTTACATGAAGCTGTGTGTTAAGTTTCAGGGCAACCAGAGTCGGACTGCTTAAGATCTTAGAACTGAGCAGATGTTTCCTCTCCGAATAGAAACAGAATTCTGAAAGTCTTTTCAGGTTACATAAGCTATTGCCAGTGTAAAACAGATTCAGCCTCCCTCTCCATGGGTGTCATGGTAGGTCAAAGGCTTTCCCACAGAAGCAGTTCTGCACTTATTGCTTTCACCTGCCAAGGGAAGAACCTACAGGGTTTCAGGTATCAAAATAAAAATTTTAAAAAGGAAATTAAAATTTATTTATTTATTTATTTATTTATTTATTTATTTATTTATGCATAGGTGTCTATGAGTGCTTGAGTGTGTGTGTCTGTGTGTCGTGCGCATGCCTGCTGCCCGTAGAGGTCAGAATAAAGCATAGAATCCCTTGGGACTGGAGTTGCCAGAAACTGTGCGCTGCCACGTGGGAATCAAACCCGGGTCCTCGGGAAGAGCAGCCGGCGCAAGTAAGTGCTGGGCATCTCTCCAGCACCTATCTTATTATTTTAATTAGGGATGTGTGGGGCGTGCTGCGCGCGTGTAAAGCAAGTGCCCAATGGCCAGTATTGCCTCCCCCAGATCAGGTCCGTATCCGAGGTGCTGGGAACCACACTCTGGAAGAGCAGCTCTTTCTCGGAACCACAGAGCCATCCCTCCAGCCCCTGAGATGGGGACGTTGTAAAACCTGAATTAAGTAACAATGTTAAATAGAAATAGAAAATAATGTTAATTCCTCCCATTTTCTAAAATGCTTTGAACGGGCACTAGTGTCAGCATCTAGGCGGCCTGCCTCTCGGTTGCCTAGCAACCCATGGTGTCATCACGTGCAGCCGCCGGAAGGTGCACGCAGCTGAAAGCAGCCCTCGCTCTCTGCCTTCTCTCCTCTCTCTCTGCCTCTCTCTCTCGGGGCGCCCCATCATCCCCCTCTTCACTGCCTGCACCAAAGCTGTCTCCGTTCCACCTGCCGCTGACGGCCTCTCAAGCGCGCGCGCACGGGCCTGCACGCTCAACCTGCAGCCGCCGGAACCTGCTCCAGCGGCTGTCGTGGCTCTCAGTCAGCGAAGGCCCATCCCAGGGCCTCCGTGAGCCGCCTTTGCCCTGCCGCTACGGCGCTGTGAGCTCCGCCTGCTGAGCTGACGCTCGGAAACCCGGCGTGTGAGTGTGTGGCGGGAGACGGGGCCGCGGCCTCGGGCCCAGCCCCGCGCAGGTGTGCGCCTCTGCCCTCCGCCCCGCGCAGATGTGTGCAGACGGCCCTCCGCCCCGCGCAGGTGTGCGCCTCTGCCCTCTGCCCCGCGCAGGTGTGTGCGGACGGCCCTCCGCCCCGCGCAGGTGTGCGCCTCTGCCCTCCGCCCCGCGCAGATGTGCGCCTCCGCCCCGCGCAGGTGTGCGCCTCTGCCCTCCGCCCCGCGCAGATGTGCGCCTCCGCCCTCCGCCCCGCGCAGATGTGCGCCTCCGCCCCGCGCAGGTGTGCGCCTTCGCCCTCCGCCCCGCGCAGATGTGCGCCTCCGCCCTCCGCCCCGCGCAGGTGTGCGCCTCCGCCCCGCGCAGGTGTGTGCAGACGGCCCTCCGCCCCGCTGCTCAGACGCACGCTCGGCCCACCCCGCTCAGCTACACTGCCAGAGCACAAGGCCTGCTCCAGCCGCGGACCTGACCACTCCGGACTTGTCTCCAGACGGTCCAACCTGTGGCTTTTCTCCCCACGCGGACCCTCCCCCGCCTCCCCCAGCTGGCCTGGGGCATTCCAAAAGCCGGAGCTATTCACCGCTGATTTCTTTTTCTGCTCTCAAGACAAAACAACATCTTAAGATTACACCGTAAACTTATCGAAGGACTTGAAATTTGCTATTGAGTGTGATGATTAAAATCTAAATTCAAGCCCTCGTTTAGACCGTGTGTGTGTGTGTGTGTGTGTGTGTGTGTGTGTGTGTGATACATAGGTACACATATGGAGCATCCATACAAACAATTGTTTTAAAGACTATCATCTTAAGATAACCCTGTGGTATGAACCAACATTTATAAAACTTCTTAGTCATAATTAACTCTATGTTTAACTCTGTTTATTTCATATCCTTTTAGACTAAGAAAACAACAAGTCTCATTTTATATTGATATGAATTTTTATATAAATCAAAGTTATATTTTTACAGCATGCTGTACATATGATTCAACCCTGGTTCAAAATATTCTTTATAATGATGCTGAAATTTCAAGGTTATAAAGGTCTATTCAGATTAACATGCTAACTTAAAGTGTGTCTACTATGTCTTGGCCAGTTCTTGCGTGAATATATGAACGCTGTTTCTCCTGCCCCGAGCTGCCTGTACTCTGGGCTCACCACTAAGCTTTCTGGCCAGTGGATTTGGTATGATAAACTGACTCATAAGTCGGGTTACTAGGCCTGGATACTCTGAAACCATGTGGTGTGATACAAATGACCATTGCAGTATGGTCATTTTGTTACTATGTTAAAACCTGGTCATTATGCTCTGTCATCACTCTCAAAAGGGTTAAAAGTCACTGCCTTAGAAATAGATTTAGTCTTATTTTCTGAATATGGTGATATTATTAATCTATAATACAGCTTTAGACTTTTATAAACTGAATCATACAAAAAAACTGTTATGTTCTCTCTTTATGGACCATGTTTGTATTTTTTAAGGCTCCAACTTAACAGGGATGAGCCTAAAGTCTTAGTCTTTAATGACTAAAATAAGCTGAAGACCTTTTATTTGTTGCAGGAGTAGGCTTTATTTAGTATTTAGATCTACTTAAAATAGACACAGCCTTCAAACACTCACCTATAAAATATGACACAATCACAGATTGTACCATTCCATTTTATGTTTTGCAAGGTGTAGTTTAGAGTAGATAACTAAATACAGACATAGATTGCTTAACTCAAAAATGCTAGCCTTCAGAGATCTGCTGAACATGGCATTTAACATGTTTAAGCTTACTGTGACGGACAGAGAGGCCTGAATCCTACCCACGGTCTCTAAGAAGATTTAGGCACAATGACAGATGACTTCAACCCTAGATTGTGGTATGCTATCCACTAGTTGAGACTACCCCGTGCCTTGCCCGCCACTACAGCCCAGCCTGCACTGTGGACAAACTGGACACACGAAGAGTTCTTGTCTCATGTTGCTGGAAATGAGGGGAGGTCACTCTTCCACAGAGAAAGCCTCTCATCCCCTGTGCCGGTGGCCGGAATGTCTCTGCCCATGTTGCCATGAAAAGCACAGGAGCCTGGGACAACTGTCTATAGGGTCCAGCATCCTGTCAGGTCCAGGTTTCAAGCAGCCAGCCACAGGTGCTCCAGCCCAACTGCAGATAGCGTCAAGCCAGGCCTGCACTCTCCCCAGCCTCTAGTGTCCTCGGATCCTGGACAGCAACCACAACAGCCTGCTCTTCCCAGACGGGGCCAACATTTCACCCTTTTGGTTCCCTATTGCCTCCCTAATGTCAGCCTGAAGTAGCTAGAGATGATTGACTTCTTCCTGTTATCCAATTATTAACAACAAAAGGCTGGAATGGTGTGCTTCAGACTCCGGACAAACAGTTCCAGGTTTTCCCAGCATTCCTCACTCCCTGTCTGCTGCAGGGCATGGCCGGCAAACCCTGCCCTCTACCCTGAACTTTCCAGGGCAGGGGCTTTCCCTTCCTGTTAGAGTACGTCTAGCACTTTGTATTTGTTAATTGCTTGCCCCCCCAAAAAAATTTCTTACTGTTTACAAACAACTGTCATGTACCCCAAGTATTGCTGTTTAACCTCGCCCAAGAAATTACTCCTGACTGTTTGATTCAAAGGCCCATACCAGGGCAGGGTGGAAGGAGGAGGGCATGACTAAGATTCCCGGGCTTTGGGGACAGAAGAATGACAGGGAGGAGGGAGACAGAGAAGAGGAAGGAGGGTGCCATGATGGGTTGGCATGAAGAAAGAACCACATGGGCCGGGAAGAAGGACTCCAAGAATGGCATGAATGGAGGAAACAGTTCAGATGAAGGATAAGCAAGTATTCGTGGAAAAATGGATGGGAGATGGGCCAAATAGGAATGGCACTGGATGGGGGCTGGGAGGTGGATGGTGAGCTTGTTGAGATAGCATAGATGGAATTATCTGCCCAGCCCAAGGTGTCATGAGGCAATTATAAAATCTAACAGTGGTTTGTATTTTATTTGATTGTGACAGTGGGTTAAATACTTATGTAATAATTATAGGGCTAATAATAATATTAGATATATTATATTATATTATATTATATTATATTATATTATATTATATTATATTATATTATATTATATTATAACAATTAGACATAGAATAATGCCTCTTCTGTCATCCCACAGTTTCTGGAATTTTTTTTAACTCTACATTTTCGGTTCTAATTGTTTTGCCGACATTAAACATGGTGTCTGAAGAGGGCGCCCTTTCCTGTAAAAACAAAAACCCATCCACTGAGCCTTCAAAGCTAAATTAATTTCAGAGGCAGTACATCAACTTTAAATTTTAATAGCAATGTTTTTAAAGCTCCAAATAAATTTTAATAAGATGTACATTAATTAGCATCTTGTTTATGTTACATCCTACAATTAAAACAAGAAGGAGAGGCACTCCCACGAAGAGGCCCAGAATTAAATTTTGGAAGCACATGACTGGTGATGTAGCTCAGAGGTAGAGACAAGGACTGGGATTTGGTCATCCGTACTAAATAAAACAGGATACAGTAAAATGTGAAATAAATCTCAGTAACCTGGAAGGTCTCATATGCATCTCTCAAAGTGTCACAATCACTCCTATTTCCTAAGTGAACCACTTCCTTGAATATTTTACAATTTTCTTTCTTTTTGTTAGTTCTGTGACTTTTACGTAGCTTGGTTTCGCCTCTCTCAAGCCTAAATACAACTAACTGTATTGTGCTGTAAGATGTCTTCTGTGGCTGGCGTCTTCATCAGTGGAGCTCGCGAGCCAGCCGTGCTGACGCGGAGCTGTCGGAAGTTCTCACACTTTGGGCGCCTAGAATCCCACCGTATGGGCCCGTCTCACCTCACCATTTACTGCCTGCGCCTGTGGTGAACCTCCTGTGTCGGCGCTGGGACAGTAAGCGCAGCCTCCCTTCAGAATGCTCTCAGTGCGCGTGCACAGCTCTGGGAGGAGGGCTCATCTTCCTGGGCGTGTTTATCTACCCTACAGCTGAGTTATTTTTACCTCTTTGTGCACTTTCCAATTTTTATTTATTTTTGTGTGTTTGCATGATGCATCTCTGACTACATTTATGCATGTGCCATAGGATGCTTCCAGAAGCAAGAGGACAACTTTTAGAATCCAAAAACTTAGCAAGACATGGTGGCACATACCTTTATTCCCAGCATTGGGAAAGCAGAATCAGGTGGATTGCTGTGAGTTCATAGGCCACCTGGTCTACAAAGCAATTCTAGGACAGCCAGGACTACACAGAGAAATCCTGTCTCAAAAAACAAACAAAACAAAACAAAACCAATCAAACAAACAAACAAACAAAACGCAACAGTTTTTAGTGGATCCAATGATCAAGTTCAGGTCATCAGGTTTGGGCAACAAGCACTTTTAGCCACAGAACCATCTTGCCAGCCAATGTTTACATTTTAAAAGTCTGAAAAGGGAAAGAGAAAATGCTTTTCCTCGTGCTAAAAATTACATTAAGTGCCAATGTAAATATAGACGAAGTTTTATTGGACCACAAACACACGCTTTCACATGCATGTTGTCTACCCAGCAACCACAATTACCCAGCTGCACTTGCAACCTCAGGAATGGTGCAACCCACGACACTTCCTGTCTGGCCCTCTGCTAGGAGGCCGTGACGGCGGAGCACCCCCAGCGGAACCGCTGCAGCAGGAAATACTTGCACCTTTATTCCATTGTTTTGCAAGGAGGTTCTACCAATACGTGTTTCTATAAAGGAAGTAAGTGACTCTGAGTTCTCAAGGTGGAGACAAGAGAAACAAGTTATCCACAGAAGTAATTGTGTTTCATTTCTGCACCTCTGTGCTTGGAGGTCGTCTGCAAGCCTAGAGCCCCAGTTTCTTGAAACTATTTGCAACAATGTTGGTCCTTCGCTTGACTGGCCTTTAGAAACTTCAGCCAGTAGGGCCAAGAATGTTGAGAGAGTCCACACCTCATCTGCCCTGGGATCTTGACCAAGCCCATGCCTGGGGTGCCTCATTCCTGGATTGCGGAGGAGACTTCATCTGGCTGAGACTACCCATGGGCCTCTTGGAAAATAAGATGAGCTGAATTGTCACTGGTGTGGCTGCTGCTGGTGTGACTGTGAATTGGTAACTGACTGGAGTTTGTGAAATGGGCTGATATCCTCCACAGTGAAACCTAAACTAGTTTCACTGTGGAGGATAGTTCTAATGTGCCCAGGCCTGGCAGCCCCGACAATGCTCGACATGCAAGAGGTCTGTAGACAGTTAAAGATCTGCTTTGTACTGTTTCTAGCCTCTAAAAAGAGGGAAAACAGCACCTCTAAAGCTTCAAATAAAACCAAAGGAAAGTGGTTTGACATTGATGACAAAATAGTCATGGTCGTATTGTAAATATAAAGTGCTCCCATAGGCATTCCTGGTACTGTTTGGAAGATTGCAGAGCCTTTTGGAAGTGAGGCATGGCTGTGAGGGATGGCCGTGAGCAGGGTGGGACGGCTGCACATCTAGCCTGAATTCCTCTGCTTCCCGACGTGAGAACGCATGAGCAAGCAGCCTCTCACTCTAGGCAACGTGGGCAGGACCAGGTCCTGCCAATACACCTTCCCCATGATGGACTTACGCCTTGAACCAGGAACCAGGAGCCAGAAACCCTTCCTTACTCATGTTGCATCTGTCAGACACTTAGTCACAGAGACCAGAAAAGTAATTAAGACAACTATATAGTATTAAGAAATAAATTACCGAGGCTATGGAGTGCTTGACTAGCAGGCACAAAGCACTGGATCTGTTATGCCCAGAGCTTATGGTCTCAAAAGACCACCAGGAGCTAGACAATGTGTGCAAGAACAAAGGGCTTTATTCAGGCTTAAGCTTGGTCTCTCCACCATCACAGTGGATGGATCAGAGAGGAGAGCCTCAGCAGCTGCGTAGCAGGGTTTTCACTGAGGTTTGAGCAAGAACAGGATTGGATGACATTCAGCAAGGGCAAGCTTGTTACAAAGTGATTGGCTAACTAACATAACATCGAGCCAGCTATCCATAGAACTCAGGAATGTTAGGTATTGTCTGTGCCATGAAATGTTCTACTACAAGGTTGGTGGGCTGCCCAGCACAAATGGCCCACCCTGAGATAAGACACTTTTCCATTCTTATGGTTATCCTCAGGCTGTTCCTTGGGTAGGGAATTTTATGAACATTTTTGGAATTGGTGACTATGGCCTAGTTCCTGGTGACTTTTGGGGATATCAGGCCTGGTTCTCTCGGATTCAGTTCCTAGCACTACATAAACTAGGTACATTCCTGTAATCCCAGCACAAGGGAGACAGAGAGAGGAAGGTTAGGAATTCAAGGTCTCCTCAACCACATATCCAGTTTTGAGGCCAGCCTTAGCTGCACGAACCCCGTCAAAAAAGGAAGGAAGGAAGGAAAGAAGGAAGGAGGGAGGGAGAGAGGAAGGTAGGGAAGGTAGGAAGGAAAGAGGGAGGGAAGGAAGGAGGGAGGGAAGGAAGGAAGGGAAGGGAAGAGACAGGATGGATTTATTTGTGCTGGAGCTTTAACCTGTTTCGTACTTTCTTATGTGGGCAGAAGTGCTGACACTTGGAAGGGGTTAAGCTTTGGATGGTGGGAAACAGTAGCTCTCCTCCTTAAGAAGGATTACTTTTCAGCTGTTGCACAGCGACTTCACCGAAGGAACTTTCACAGCCACCAAGAGCTCTTCGCATTTCTTGTCTGGCCATGGCCTCCAGACAGCGCTCTGCAGCATTCTGGGAAACAAATCTGGGGAGGCATCGATTTTCAGTCTATCTGTTCTTACCAAGTTTTGTTCTTCAGTGCCTGAGAACAGTATGAATATTTCAACTTTTTTCCTTTTGAAATTAAAATATAACGATATCATTTCCCCCTCCCTCCCTTCCCTTTTCAAACACAATTTCCACCAGTCTTTCCGGCTTTAGTCCCGTCTATGGTCACCTTTCTTTCCAGAAGCAAGTGGGTCCTTGGGGGTCTGCCTTAGAGCAAACAGTTCTCAACAACAAGTCTAGGTCTTGGTGCCTCAGGCTGCTGTAAGAATCACTAGGCTCCCTACATAACCTCCCCTCCACCATCACACACAACACCCCAACCCTGCTTTCCGTCCACCTCTGAGAGTTTGTGCTGCACCCCCCCCCTTGTTCTAAAATCTCTATTTTTCTCTTAGTGTGATTTTAGAAATTGAAGCCAATGTACAGAGCTCTTGTTTGCTTGGTTTTGAAACACGGTCTCCCAAAGCATCCTATGGCGTGGAACCTGCTAAGTGTCCCAGAGTGGACCCAAGCTTTCCATTCTCCTGCATAAAACAAGCAAACAAACACAGAAATGCCTGGCCCCTCCTGCTAATTGAGACACAGCAATGAAGTACTGCCTGTCTGAAGGGAGCCTTCAGCAGACACCAAGTCAATCTCCACCTTGACCTTGGACTTTGAATCTCATAGAACTATGAGAAATCCATCTCTGTTGTTTACAGACTGTTCATTCTACATTATTTCATTAGAGTAATCTGACTGGACAAAAACACATTCTTATGCCCAAATATAAGTGAGGCAAAACTATGAAATGGTGTCTCTGTCATAAATAAATGATTAACTTTGCTGAAAACCTTTAATTATTGAGCTGTCCAACTATAAAATTACCTAAGCCTTTAATTTGAAAAGGAGCCTGTGTTAAACAAATTATGTTCTCCAAACACTGTTTTGATAAGATTCTATCAAGTCAAACTATGATGTCATATTTTTCAGACTCAACAATTACCAGGAGCCAAGAAGCAAAGGCATTTTTGCTGGGTACTTTCTGCAGAAGTCTTTATCTCCATCTAAAGGCATTTTGCAATGTCAACCATTAACATTTTACCAGTAAAAACTTTTACAGTGTGTGTTGAAACATTTTGCTTTTCTTACAGTGATTAAGAGGGCGCTATGGACACTTGCTCCTGTTGTGCCCGAATCATGAGCCCCCAAAGGACCACCACCAGGAGTCGAGTCTGTTGCAAAACACATGAGGATCTTTTTATTACAAGCTGCAGCTTGGGCTCACACCCCCACCTCCGCAGTGGTGAGAACTGAGAGCCTTGTGCTCAGGTTGTTGGGTGATTTAAAGATCCCAATCCCTTCTAGCACACCCAAAGCAGGGGATTCCTGCCTGGCAAGCATCTATTGGTCAAAACACAAAAGAGACGTTGTATTTTGAATTGATTGGCTATAGGAAGGCCCCCAAACCATTAATGATCTGGTGTCCCTCCCTAAGGAGGTTCCCTCCCTAAGGCTGGTTTCCTAGCAACTGTATCTCTAGTGAGCAGGAAAGAATGTGGTAAGGCTAGTTCTTCCCCTCTGGGCATTGAGGCTAGTTCTTCCCTGCAGGTGGCTGGACATGTCTCCACCTGGCTGGCCTTAGTTCAGGCTTGTGCTTTAACTTTAAAAAAATAGCCACTGCTTTTTAATCCTTTGGTCTCTCACTCCCAGGGGCCTGAGGGTGGCTCTATATATCTTTAAGGAAAGGAACGCTGCTGCTTCCTAAGGGGTTCCAACAGGTGGAAAGGGCAGCAGCATTAAGAACACAAACCACTGGAGAAAAATAGAAGAAAATTGAATAGGTTTTAAAACTGTCCTGGGTGAACAGTAATTCCAGGAAAGAAGCTGTGGCTGCAGAGAATGACTGGCTGATTAGAACTTCAGTACTGTGGAGAGACTGGAACGTCGCAGGTCCAGAGGCTAACTGTAGGGAACCTTGAAGTACTACACCAAATTCTCGGCACAAAGAGACTTATTTGCCCCAGAGGGACAGAGGATGGGGATAAGGGACAAAGAAAGGAGATAGAGGAAGATGGAGAAGGGGAAGGGAATAAAAGACAGGACAGAAAAGGGGCAAGGGAGAGGGTAAAGGGGAGTTTGTCCAGGGGATAGACGCCTCTGGATAGTGCAGAGACAGTCATGTCCACAGGCAAATGGGGGTTGATGAAGGGAAAAGGGAACTGTTAGTATTCAGGCAACTTTAGAATGGGGGTAGGAAGGGGAACAGTGGCCTTTAGAGTCCACAAGAAACTGCAGTTTTTCAGTGTTAGGCCCAGCAAGCGCCTAAATATAAGAAGGTACGAAGAGAACTCAGGAAACTAATCATCTATCGATGCAAAAACACAAAAGACTCTTCTTGACCATTGCAGGGGTCACCCCTGCTGGTCAGCTAGGAGTGGCCCCGGGAGACAAAGAGCTTAGGTTTTCAAAAGACACAAGGCGGGAATCTCCTGGGGTTGCCTTCTTGGCCATTTAGGGTTGGATGAAGTGTTTAACTTTTAAAATAATTGGTCAGTTCTGGTCACCCTTAGGTCCAGTCAGCCCTGTCGTAAATATCTGATCTTCAAGTCAGTTTGGAATTTCCTGCCATCCACAGTTAAATGTGGGGGGTGATTAACTCATCCCATGTCTGTTCTGAGGAGTGGGGGTTACAGGTATAGCCCAGCCAGGGCTACACAGTGAGGTATAGCTCAGCCAGGGCTACACAGTGAGGTATGGGCCAGCCAGGGCTACACAGTGAGGTATAGGCCAGCCAGGGCTACACAGTGAGGTATAGGCCAGCCAGGGCTACACAGTGAGGTATAGGCCAGCCAGGGGTACATGCTTCTGTCTCACCCCCCCCACACACACACCCTCGACACATACACCCAGAAAAGAAACTTCAGGCTGAAACTAGATATCATTTACCTGTAATCGTAGCATTTGCAAAGTGGAGGCAGGAGGGTCAGAAGTTCAAGGTCATCCTCAGCAGCAAAGCAAGTTCAGCAGGAGACCAACCTGATGCATGTAGCTTGTGTCTGAGGTGTCAGGGCTGGAGTTATGGGTAGGTGTGACGGCCCTTGTGGGGATCCTGGAAAACCTGAGTACTCTGCAAGAGCAGCAGTACTCAGCCACTGAGCCGTTTCTCCAACCTTGATACATACTTTTACTGGAGGCCAGAATTTCCTTTAAGAGTCTAGCTGTATCTCCTTTTTAATACTGTTAGTTGCATGAAGCAGAAACTAAACAAACACAGAGCGAATTAGAAGTGACAGTGAGAAGGATCAATGCCCTTTTGTTTTTGTTTTTTAATTTTTATTTATTTTATCCCAGCCCACTCCTTCCTCTCCTCCAATCCTTCCCTCACGTCCCCTCCCCCATTCCTCCTTCCCTTCACCTCAGAGAAGGGGAGGCTTCTAAGGGGTACCAATCCACACCGACACCTCAAGTCCCAGCAGGACTAAGCACATCCTCTCCCACTGAGGCCAGGCCAGGCAGCCCAGCTAGGGGAAAGGGATCCAGAGACAGGCAACAGAGTCAGAAACAGCTCCTACTTCTGTTGTTAGTGGACGCACATGATGATCACGCTGCACATCTGTTACATCTGTGTAGGGGTTTGGGTCCAGCCTTTGAAAGGCCTTTGGTTGGTGGTGCAGTCTTTGTGAGCTCCCATGGGCTCAGGTTGGCTTACTCTGTATGTCTTCTCATGGTGTCCCTGAACCCTCGGGCTCCCCAAATCCTTTCTTCCACTCTTCCACCAAACTCCCCGAGCTCAGCCTATTGTTTGGCTGTGGGTCTCCGAATCTGTTTCCATCAGCTGCTGGATGAAAGATCTCATCTCAGCTATACTAGGCTCCTGTTGCAAGCACAGCCGAGTATCATTAATAGTGATAAAGACTCGCTCTCTCCCGTGGGGTGGGTCTAACTTGGGACAGCAATTTTGAAGCAGAGGGAGCACATCAAACCGGGCTGCCCCATTTGGAGCAATCCTGCTTCCCTTAGTGCCTACTACTCTGCCCGGGTTCTTCAGCAGTTTGCAGGGGTGAAAAACTTCCTGCAGCAGCACTCTTTTCACATTGCACTATGACAGCAGTAAGTGCAATGGTCACCATCCAGGGACACATTCAGTGCGTGGCCTGAAGATCAGATGTCCCTGTTTCAGGGGACCTCCCTGTGCCCACACGTGATCCCCCCGTTCTCACAGGGCTGGGTGGCACTCTGCCCAGCCAGACTCTGCCCGGCCAGACCCTCCCCGGCCAGACCCTCCCCGGCCAGACCCTGCCCAACCAGACCCTCCCCGGCCAGACCCTCCCCGGCCAGACCCTGCCCGGCCAGACTCTGCTGTCTTAATAGTTTTGCATCAGTGCCTTTCTGATGTCGCAGATCCTCAGGTCACAGAAAGACCTGGTGCTGCTGACCCTGCTGACGCTGAGACAGTGGCCCCTGCCTTGTGACGGCTGTGGCCAGCAGGCACTGGTGGGCGGTGGGTGCTGTCACCTGGGCTCCTTAGGAGGAAAGAGAAGAAAGGGGAAATGCCTATTCAGAGACACAAAGCAGACAAGGGGTTAATTTTCTTTTAAGTCCACACTCAGGGTCTGAGCACTGTGGGCAAGCGACTCACTGAGCTACCTCCTTGTCCTCAGGTTGTTGCATTTTAATAACAGGAAGATCTATTATTAAAATGAGCAATGAGAGAAAACTAGTCTGTTGGAAGAATGTCATGAAAATGAGTGTAAATAATAGATCGTTTTCATTTTCTCTGGCCTGCATGTGCGCTGGCTGCAGACGCTCGCACGCCGGCTGCGCTCTGAATGAATGTACTGGCCAGTGGGGAATACTGATGAGGGTCTATTACCCTAGGACTTACTCCCCCTCCCTCTCCTTGGTCGTGAGAGCACAATACTAACAATTTCACGTGCCTTTCTTAAATTCAGAGAGGTTAGCTCATTAGTTCATGTAGAAAAATTATGTAAGGCTCAAGTCTGTATATTATTACATTTTAATTTCTTCATGAATCTTAAGGGACCATTGATTGGCTCTTTAACAAACACTTATCTACAATGAACTCAGTATGTTCCATATACTTGAGATGCAGATAAAAGAGGAAAGATCAATAATATTTTATTTATTAAATGTGTTAAATATTTGTTTTATGTTTTAGTCTCTGTGTGTGTGTGTGTGTGTGCGCGCACACACACATGAGTGATGTACCACAGAGGCCAAAAGCTGGTCCCAGGTCCTCTCAAGATGGAGTTAGGGGTAGTTATGACTCCCCAGTGTGGGTACTAGAAACTGAACTTCTCTGGAGGAATAGCAAGCGCCGTAAGCCACTGAGCCAGATTTCTAAACCAGTAGATATAATTTTAGTAATGGAAGTTTTAACACCATGGCACACAGTAGCTTTTAAAAATAAAATGAAATGAAATAGAAAAGCAGCTGGTGACGGCCCATTCTGGATAGAGTGACCAGGAGGCTCAGGGCTAGGCTGCTGGTGGCTCCTCCTTGTTCTGAGCATGCACTGGCAAAATTTGGGGATTTTGCAAGGCAGCCATTACTGAAAGGTAGATTAAGTCAGGTTTGGATGCCAACAGTCACAGCACGTGGAGGAGGGAGATAGGATAACTGCAGTGAGTTCAAGGCCATCCTGAGCTGGACAGTAGGAACTATCTTCAAAACACCACTGCTGGATACAACCCGGTTGGTAGCAGTGCTAGCATAGCATGCAAGAGGGCTGTGTTTGAACTCAGAACCCAATGAGCTGGGCATTTGCAGGGTAGAGGCAGGAGCATCGCTGTTTAAGGTCAACCTCAGGCCATCAGTGAATTTGAGGCCAGCCTGGGCTACATGAGACTGTATCTCAACAAACCTAACAAGCAAAAACCAAAAACACTAAAAACGTTTTTAGTGGTTTTTAAAAGTTAAATTATACTGACCTACAAGTAAGCAGATTCTCTTTTAGACATAGCAAATTTCAAGACCCCGCCTGGTGACTTGCCACCTGTCATTATCCGGTACGCTCTGTGAGCACAGCCAGGCCTCACCTAATAGCAGGCTGTGTGCTGAAAATGAGTCCTGCAGCAAGTCCATCACTGGGGAAACATTCTTCTTACACAACCTCCATAGTACAGTTTACTACACACCTCAGCTGTAGGAGTTCAAGGAGGGCAAGTGTGCAAAAGTGTATGTGTGCACACAGGCCTTCTGCTCGGAGGCCGTGATGAGTAAGCATGTGAGGTGAAATCAGTGCGGGAGAAGGAGTGAACGCCAGCCACTCAGCCAGCATGGGCTTGATGACGCTGCTGCCTGAGGAGCCCAGCACTTACTTCTCAGCAGTGCTTGCCTGTGTACCCAAGACTGTCCTGGAGCTCGCTTTGTGAACCAGGCTGGCTCTGAGCCTCAGACTCGGAGATCCACCTGCTTCTGCCTCCCTGGTATTAAAGGCATGCACCACCCTGACCAGCTAGGTTTGTTTGCTTGTTTTCTTTTAATCAAACGAGTACATTCTAAAATAATGGTTAATGACTGGGGAGACGGCTCAGTGGGTAAGAGCCGTTTCTGTACAAGCATGAGGACCTGGGTTCAAAGCCCTAGCATTCACATAAAAAGCTAAGCAGGGGCTGACAAATGGTTCAGGAGGTGGAGGCACTTGCTGCCAAGTCTGAGAACCTGAATTCAGTACTTGGAACTCAGAACCCACATGTTGGAAGGAGAGAACCATTTCCCACAGGTCGTCCTCCAACCTCCACATGCTAGGGTATGTGCTCCCCTCAATAAACAAACAGGTAGACAGACAGACAGACAGGTGAGTAAAGAAATACATAAATAAAGAGAGGGGAAATCCAGTCATAGCTCTATACATCTGTAACCCCAGGCTTGTGGGGTTGGGACAGGAGGGTTTCTAGAGGATGCTGGCCACCAGCTTAACCTCAGATTCAGTGAGGTCTATCTCAAGGGCATAAGTCAGATATTGATAGAGCAGGACAGTGTCCTCCTCTGGTCTCATTCACGTCACATGCATGTGTGTGTGCACCTGAACACAGACTTAAGTATAAGCCATGTATGTGTGTGTTTGTGTGTATGTATATGTGTGTGTCTGTGTGTGCATCACATTGCATATATGTATATCATTGTGCATATATATGTATATGTGTGTGTGCATCACATTGCATATATGTATATCATTGTGCATATATATATGTGTGTGTGTGCATCACATTGCATATATGTATATCATTGTGCATATATATATGTGTGTGTGTATCACATTGCATATATGTATATCATTGTGCATATATATGTGTGTGTGTGTGTGCATCACATTGCATATATGTATATCATTGTGCATATATATGTATGTCTGTGTGTGCATCACATTGCATATATGTATATCATTGTGCATATATATGTGTGTGTGTGTGCATCACATTGCATATATGTATATCATTGTGCATATATATGTGTGTGTGTGTGCATCACATTGCATATATGTATATCATTGTGCATATATATGTGTGTGTGTGTGCATCACATTGCATATATGTATATCATTGTGCATATATATGTGTGTGTGTGTGTGCATCACATTGCATACACACAAGAAACATGAACGAGTGGTTTAAAGCTGCAGTAGCAATGGAGGTGCAGTTTGGAAGAGCACTTTCTTAGCACTCATGAAGCCCTGGTTTTGATTTCCAGGACAGAAATAAAATAAACACATAGAACAGTGACGGTGCCGCTCTCAGGCATTCTGTGCCATACCCCATTACGGCCATCAGTAAGAAGCTACACGAACCCAGTCCAGGCAGGATGAAGCACGGCCCAGTGCCCTGAGGAACGACAGTGTGGGCCACCTATGCAGGTGGAGCACCAAGGCCAGCTGAGGTGCAGGAAGGTGGGAGGCGCCCAGCAGGGGCAGTGAAAAAAAAAAAAGACAGTTATTAACACCAGTCCTGGCGTGTGGCCAGTCCAGAATCAAAGGTGATAACCGTCATGACTGTCCCAGAGTGTGGCCAGGTCCAGAATCAAAGGTGACAATTGCCATGTCTGTCCCGGCGTGTGGCCAGTCCAGAATCAAAGGTGAAAACCGTCATGACTGTTTATTTTCATTTTGTTATGTTCATGTTATATTATATACATGTCTATTATATACACTACACAGATACGCTTAATTTCTTTCCTGTTTCCTTATCTTATAACATAAGACCAGATCAATATTGTTCCATTTATATTACCGCTTTATGTTATACCGGGAGGGAGTAGGCATTATCACAACACTGTCACTTATTCTAGAGAAGCCATTAATGTTTTCAATTGTGCATATCATGGTTCTATCACAGAGGGCATAATTATGATTTTGCTATTGTCTTTATTTGGAGGTTAAATGACATACGGAAATAGGTTTGGTGACAAACTGATGAGAAGTGAACTTTGATGGTTGATTTTTGATGGTTTTGATTTTGGTTTGATGATGATTTTTGGTTTTTGTTTGTTTGTTTGTTTTGGTTTTTTGAGACAGGGTTTCTCTGTGTAGCCTTGGTTGTCCTGGACTTGCTTTGTAGACCAGGCTGGCCTCAAACTCATAGCGATCTGCCTGCCTCTGCCTCCCTGAGGGTTGGGGTTACAGACATGCGCCCGGCGTCTGGCTGATGGTTATTCTTGACTGTCAGCTCTGCTAGCTGGAGTGATGCCCAGAATGCTTCTGAGTATGTCTCCTCAGACAATGTGAGCACATTTCCAGACAGGACTGGCACTTGGGAGAACAATGGAGGGTGAAGGGCCTGCCTTGAATGCAGACAGTGCAGGCTGGAGAAGCAGACAGACTAACCCTGAAGACACTTAGGCATGAAAAGCTCCTTCTCCACTGTGTCGACTGCTACTGCCGTCACCCATGGAAACTAGCTTCCTTGGTGCTCCCTTGTGGCCTCATGCTAGCTGTCCTACAGCGAGCTTGCAGCCTTCGGCCTTGGACTGGGAACTTATCACCAGTCTCCATTACTTTGTGTTTCAGATTCTTAGACTGAGCAACTATTGAATTCTCTGCTTCTCTAGCATGGAGTTCACTTTTGGATTACCTGGCCTCCTGTTATGTGAGTCAATGTAGGAAGTCCATTTACAAACACACACATGCGCACACACACACACACACTCATGAATGCACACACACACTCAGACAGACACACACAGACAGACAGACAGGAATAGATACACACTCATGAATGCACACACATACACACACACTACTGGCTCTGTCTTTCTAGAGAACCCTGACTAACACAAGAATACTGTCTCCACTTTAGAAATAAAGAAATAGAAGCCGATATTGCCAGAGGTCCCCAGAAAAGAAAGGAGGAGTCAAGAACTCATCACCAGCAAAGTAGCTCTAAAGTCGTCCATGTCCTGAGCCGAGGAAAAACCAATAGTGCCTGATTTTCTCATTTTAAAGGTATTGATTGAAGACTTACAGTATCAGGTCCTGAGAAGGCAAAGATAAATTAGACACTATTTTTTCATCCTTGGAGAGTTCACAGTTTAGTGAAAAAGAGTCTCTCCCATAAAGAGAAACGTGTAACAAGCAAATTTACAGGGAAGGGAGGTAAGAGAGAAACAGGCCAAAGGACACCCCAGAGGCAATTAGCAAAATCCGTACTGCAGGACAAGGGACAGTAAACACCCGGAAACCAAGCCTGTACCTCTAGGCTGAAGGAGACTTGACAGACGATCAGCCAGGGGGACGCTTCCTTGGCTCCCAACTCAAGTAAACTGAAGACAAACATAAGCAAGACAGGATAGAAAATTGGCCACTAAAAGGACATTTGGTAACATTAAAGAACAGTAAGTTTAATTCTGAAATGTTTAAATGAAATCGTGATGCTATGGTTACTTTTGAAGTGACCTGAGATTTCAGAAAAATATAAGCAGAAATATCTGTAGACAGGAACGTCAGAGTGATTCGGGAGGAGGCAGTAAGCGAATGAAGCAAGACTGACCACAGAGTGGCCATTAAGTGCCTGTATGATAGCTACCTGGGGATCAAAGTTAGCAAACATTAAAACATTTTTATACTAAAGAGCATTACGGGGCTGGAGAGATGATGGCTCAGGGGTTAAGAACACTGACTGTTCTTCCAGAGGACCCAGGTTCAAGTCCCAGCACCCACATAGCAGCTCACAAATGTCTGTAACTCCAAGACCTGAGTTACAGTTACAGTTACCCTCACACAGAGACATATGCGGGTAAAACAGCAGTGCACATAAAATAAAGGTAAATAGTTTTTTGTTTTTTTTTTAAGAGCTTTAGAAGAGCATCGCCTAAGATGAATACAAAGGTGCTGGAAACTGCTGACTAAGTATTGGGGTGTGTTGGGACTCTTCCAAGAACATTAGGATATTCACATGAGAAACAGCCAGAGAGCATGACAGGTGAAATCACTCAGAGCACACACACCCCCACTCCATAAATGAAGGTAGTTTTTAATTTTTTCAGAAGTGTGGGTCGGAGGTGCTGGGTCGGGATCCTCTCACTCTATGGGATGTTCTCCAGCTTCATCCTGAGGCTGTACACAGCAGCCCTCCTTGGTGTGTGTGTCTCATTTATATGATTTCGTGGGAACATACCGCTAGGTGTTTATCCATTTTATTGTTGGCCATCTGCGTGTGTCTGGTTGAAGCGTTTTGTGGCTAACGCTACTAGAATTTTTTAATGTTTGTGTATTTTGCATGCAGATGTGTCTGTGCGCCATAGGTGAGTGGCAGTGGAGGTCTGAGGAGGACAGGAGATCCTGCAGCTGGAGCCTCAGACCGTCCTGACAGCCACGTGAGTGCAGATAATCAAACCTGGTCCTCTGGAAGAAACAGCCAGCGCTTTATTTATTTATTTATCTATCTATTTATTTATTTATTTATTTATTTATTTATTTATTTATTTTTGGAGACAAGTCTCACGCTTGTGAACTGGACACACTACATAGGCCAAACTTTGGGCGCACGGCAGTGCTGCCTCAGCCATCACCTGAGCCATGGGTGCAGCGCAGAAACATTCTGGGTGTGCTTCCTCGTGCCCAGCCGTGTGCGCCCACCACGCCGCTGGCCCGGAACTCGCATTTGTGTGTGATGACGTTAGGCAGGTGAGTCGACTTTCTCTTCACGTTTTCTAGTGTGAAAATCCAGTTGACCCATAGTCCTTCTGACATAACTGTCTTTGCGAGCGCAATCTCATTTCTGAGCTTTACTCCACACGTGGCTCTTCTTTTTCAAGATTTTTTTTCTGCCTCTGCTATTCCTTTTCTTAATTTAATTTACCTTTTGGGTCAGGGTCCCACTTTGTATCCCTAGGCGGCCTGGAATTCCCCGAGAACACCAGAATGGCCTCGAACTCGCGGAGACCTGCTTGCCTGAGCCTCACCGGCTGAGCCGAGGTGCTCGGCTTCTGGGTGCAGCCCGCTTGGCGTCCCAGAGCGCTGGGCACCGGATGTGCCCGGGCAAGGCGGCCTCCCGCCCCGCCGGCCTCCGCGGGCCTCCCCCGGCTCCTCTGACTACGCCCCCGCCCCGCCCTGTCCCCGCCCTGCCGGAAGGCCACCCGGCCTCCTCCGCCCGGTCGTGCCCGCGGCGGGATGGCGGCGGCGGCGGCGACACCCGCTCCGGGGGGCAGCGGCCCGGGCGCGGACGCGCGGCTGGAGCGGGAGAGCGCGCGGTGGCTGCGCTGGGACCGGGTGAGGGTCGCCGCGCCGGGCTCGGGTGCGCCGGCGGGCAGCGGGGCCCAGCTCGCTCCCGGCCGCCGCTCGGAGCAGGCTCCGCGGGGCGGCGGCTGCGCGGCCGCCGGGGACCGAGCCGGGAGGGTGGAGCTGGGGGCGAGGAGCGCGGGAGGGCTTCGGGGGCTCCGCGCGGGCCGCGCATCCCGCCCTCCCATCCCGCGCCGCCCGGCCTCCCCGCCTCCCCGCCTCCCCGCCGCCCGGCCTCGGCGCAGGCCGGGGCCCCTTCCCCTTCCCTGGCGGCTGGCCCGGCGCTGGCAGGCCAGGCCGAGGGGGAGCTTCCCGGGGGCGCTCTGTCCGCCGGGCAGCTGGCACGCTGCGCGCGGCCCCGTGCGCAATTGCCCTGTAACTGTCTGTGGCTGAAGCAGCCAGGCCGCCAGCCCCCACATCCCTTCCGCTGTCCTCTCACAAGTCCTTCCTGGGCCCTGTGCTTCCCCCTAACACCCTGTCGCCTGTGTTCGGAGTTCGCTGCTCCTGTTACTCCTGTGTGAACCTAGTAGGTCTTTTCCAAGCGCAGCTTACTCCTCCCAAATCCTCCTCTAGACAGCCCGTCTCTTCCTCCCGGCTCTTACCGAGACCGGGAGAAGCAAGCCAGCAACCCCTGGCAGGTTTGTCTGTGTGAAGTCTGCTGGGGTCGGGGCTGGAGACCGTCCGACCGGCGTCCCCGGTGCCTAAGCCATCTCTTAGTCTGCCTTCAAAGTCTGTTGTGAACCACAGGCCCCCGAACGTGGGGTCCCGCTGCCCGCTGGGGTCTGGAGCTGTAGCGCTGTACGGCTGGCTACAGGAGGCCCCCGAAGCCTGTTGACTGGATAGAGGTTTGAAGACTCCAGGCCATTCCCCGCTCACGCCTAGAAATGAAATGTCAGGCCGTCCTGTTTCCAGGATGCCAGCGCCAGCTCCCGAGGGAGGTTTTTCTGTTTTGTTTTCTGTCCTTCCTGGAAAGTTAAAGCTTAAGGGAAAGGATTCGTAAGGGAAGGAAACTGTTTCCATTTGATAACCTAGTAACTGGCTTTGTGCGGTTCTCCTAGAGCAGGAGTTAGAAGCAGAGCAGCGTTCTGCTCATTGGTCAGTTTCTCGTTCCACTCCGCTGTGTCTGCAGACTGAAGGACAGGGGAAGGACTGCTCCTCTCACACTCTGAGACGGGGTTTCCGTCATGGTGGCCTGTGTGGAGGGCCGTGGTATGTCTCGGTGGCTAGGAGGTAGAGGATGGGGGAGATAGAAGAGGCCACAGCGAAAAACCGCCTAGTGACAGGTCCAGGTCACTCTCTCCTCAGCTAGCTCCCGGTTCCTACCTTTCGTCACCCGCCCCGAATGCCATCAATTTGTAAACCCAACAAAGGGGTGACCCTTTGATCCTGTCAGAGCCCGTGATGCTCTGATCTTTGGAAGCTGCTTCACAGACCCCAGAAGTGAGCATCATTGCTCTCCTGAGCACTTCTCAGCCTCATCAAGTTGAGATTCAGGCTTAGTAGTCGGCCATTACCGAAGAACGCGGAACCTGTCTGGGAATGATGCCTCCGTGGGTAGGGCGGAGGGAAATTGTCCTTTCCTCCTTAGTTTCGGTGCTCTTTCCCCAATCGGAGGGTTTGCTTGCGTGTGCGTGTGCGCGTGCGTGCGGTTGATGACTGTGGCTGTGTTCCTGTGGCTGTGTGCAGATGTCTGAGCACCTGTGTGCGTATTCGTGCAGAGGCCAGAGGATGGTGTCAAGTATCTGTATTCACTCTCCAGCTTATTTTCTGAGACAGGGTCTCTCTTTGACGTGGAGCTGATTGGCTAAACTGACAGAACAGCCCTCTCTGTGCGTTTTCTGTCTGTGCCTCCAGCATTTGGTTTACAGGAGGCTGCTTAGCAAGGCTTGCTAGTGCTTGCCAGGGACGTAAGCCTGGGCCTTAACCTGCATATCGAGCGCTTACGTGTTGGAGCTGACTTGAGCCGCTCTCCGCTACTTTAACTGGAGATGGTGCCTCTCTGGGATGGACCAATTCATTCTTTCCTCAGTGACGCTTCTGCCAGCTAGAAGCGCTGATGCTGCTGACCTGCCCATGCTGGCAAAGCCCGATGGTGGACTCTGCATTTCCTCTGTGTCCCCCTCACCTTGCGCTCCCCTCTCCTGTCAGTTTCCATCACTCCCAGGTCTGGCCCTCACCACTGCTGCTCTCATCTTGACTTTTCATTATCTCTCTGCTTTGTTCTATCAGGCTGCTGAGTCTTTTCTAGATATCCAAGGCCAAGTAGGACTTTTGAAATCTACAGTAGGACTCAGAAGTCCTGGATATTGGGTGTGGCCAGGAAGTCTGTGTTTTCTCACCCACTCAGCACATGTTTGTTGAGCTCCTTTTGTATACTGGCTCTGAGCCCTTCCTTGGGGCACCTGACAGTTTAATGGGTAAGATTGTTCTCTGTGATTGGTATCTATTGTTTCTAATTAAAGGTTGGTCCACATTCCTGTTGAATCTGGAACAATCTGGAACCGTAGGCTTGATTCCAGGACTCCAAGGTTGTACTGCAATCACATTCCAAAGTTTAATCGTGGGCCTTATCTTACCCAGCGCTCGGTTTAGTGGGAGATAACTAGAAGCCCAGCAGTAAAGTGCTTACTCCAGCGTTCCCCCAATTCTTACTTTAAAGTCCACGTGCAGTTAGGTAGTCATCACTCTAGTTCTCCGATCCTAACATCTCCTGCAATTGTTACAGAAACAACAGGAAGACAAGGGTGGACTTAAATGATTCATGCTCTTAGCTGTCTGCAATTAATGCAGTAGAAGCAGCACTAGCTTAGTGTTCATCGTGTCGTTGAAGTGAGCCACTCGATCTCTACTCCTAAAGCCCCCAGCTCGAGTGTCTTGCAGTCACTCAAACTTGACCAGATGCACAGGAAACCCTGTAAACATTACAAAGCACCACAAAAGCCATATTTCCGTGAAGTTGACTGATCTAGCCCCCAGGAAAGTCTGAGGACCTTAGGGAAGGAGATGAATATCACAGTAGTGTCAGACAAAGACAAAGTAACTTAAAGCCTTGAAAATTGTGCAAGAGGGTTCTAGCTGGTTCCCCTGCTGCAGACTGGGAAACTAAGGACTCCAGAGACCTTGTAGCCTCAAGCACAGGGTCGGTAAGTGATGGGTCTGAAATATCCCTGAGCATTTTTGATGTCTATTCTAAAACAGAACCTCGTTCGTTTTCTCTGAAACTGCTTACCTCAGTGGGAAAGAAAATAATACTCACATCACCGTCAAATTCCTTGTCTTAGATTTCAAAATCACCAGAAAATGTTAAAGCCTCTATTTATCCAGGTTTTACCTAGAGGTTATAATTACTCCGTGGTGTGTGTGTGTGTGTGTGTGTGTGTGTGTGTGTGTGTGTGATGTTGAAGGGTTGGTCTACCTTGCTGATTTTTTTGTCCTGGTACATCCATGTCTGTCTTTCAGAACCCTTTAACTTCGGAGTTAGTGAAACAGCTGATTGCTGAGGGCAATGAAGAAGAGCTACAGAAATGCTTTGGGGCCCGGATGGAGTTTGGGACAGCTGGCCTCCGGGCTCCTATGGGAGCAGGGACCTCTCGAATGAATGACTTGACCGTCATCCAGACCACACAGGTACCATGGTTTGGTCATTGCTGGTTACTCCTAAATGATCTATTAATGTGTTTTTGTTTTGTTTTTTAAATATTTGTTTATTATTTATACAGTATCTGCACTCGTGTGCCTGAAGAGGCAGAAGAGGGCAACACCTCATTAGATACCATTATGAGCCACCATGTGGTTGCTGGGAATTGAACTCAGGACCTTTGGAATGACAGCCTGTGTTCTTAACCTCTGAGCCATCTCTCCAGCCCAGCTAATTAATTTGTTAATTAAAACTAATTTGTTTTAAATGTGGATATCTTTGGGTGTGACCGAATTGAGAAATTTCCCACCATTTAATCTACCAAATGAGGTCTGTGCTGTCCTCATTTAAAGATTCTTTCGCCTTCTATCCACCCAGCCAGCCAGGCCATGAGTTTGTTGAATGCCTACCATGTGTCAGACATGGCAAACTGGTATGACTAAGACAGATTCCCTGTGGAGATTTTTCTTCTAACACAGACCCATTGACTAAGGTGACGGTGGGGAATATGAGCATATGAACGTGCCAGCCGGAAGCTAGATTGGCTTTTATAAATGAGCTTTGACTCACAAAGTAATTCCCACCGGATTCTGTCGCTGAAGAGACCGGTGGTATCACATGGTGGGGGCATATGTTGCCAGGGCCATCTTCTGATAATCCAGTTTATCACACCTGCTGTGAGGCCTAATTGTTAAAGCCTCTCGGGATTGAAGATTGACCTTGAGCCTTGCTGGTCCTCTTCCCAGGGGTCCAGCCCGTAGGTGAGGACAGGGTGCCCAAGGCGAGGGCGTGAGAGGCATTACACAGACACACACCCACACATATGTAACTAAAAAATAATTTTTAAAAGGTGGTTTATTATCTTTATCTGAAATCCAACTTTTTTGTTTGTTTGTTTTTTTATAGTAACATTTTAATTCTGAAAGTCTACTTCATCCTCATAGAATCATTTCTCCTTTTCCCTCAGCCATTATCAGGTTCTTGTCCTCAATAGGACCGAGAGATTTCTAGTGAATTTAAGGGTGTGAAAATCTGGACTCAAACTATAAGGTTTGCCCCCTTTAAACACTGAGGTCACAGCACAAAGGTTGGCCGGGAGAGCCAGGCATAGTGCCACCATTGTCACTCTGAAGGATAGGGCATCTGCATTCCTTTTCCGGAACCCACAAGACCAATATTCAACCAATATTCACCTCCCCTTGTTTCTCAGTCACCTTCAGAAGGTGTGCTGAACTGATTGCCAAGGAAGAAGGAACGTTCTAAATTGACTGGTAACAAGGCAGTGATGTGTCCCTCTACTGCAAGTCAGAGGTCTGCTTCCTTATCTGTCAGAGTGAAGCAGCACGGGGACACATCATTATTGCCAGCCAACCAGCATTCTCCCATCATATCCGGTGTCTAGATTTTTTAAATTCCAAATTCATGGCTGTATGAAATATAGGACTGTGATGGTCCATCAGCTTGGGGCTAGTAGAGACAGCTCCAAACTTCACAAGCCTGGTTTGTATAGCCAGTTATATCCTGTAAATGGACTGATTCCAGCCTCCTTTAGACCTCAGGGGGAAAAAATCAAGCAGATTTTCATCAGTTAACTTTCAGAACTCTATGAAGCATACTGGCTTTCTCTAACTGATGTCACAGAGCAGAGAGGAGAATCTGAAGTGCCTGCTGAATGTAGACTGGCACTTAGAGGAAGCAAGGAATAAAATAAGGTCTTTAAAGGAAACAATGATTCAAGTAATGCCCTAAGCCAAACGCCTGCGGAGCATCCTTAGTTTGGAAGGCATGCTGGACACCAGAAGATAACCTTGTTATTTCTCAGGCACTGTTCACCTTTTCTATTGAGACAGTATCTCTTATTGGTCCAGAACTCAGCAAGGAGGCTAGGAAGGCTGGCTAGGGATTGCCATGGACCTAGGAGCTGCCTCGGCCTCCCAGTTCCGGGATTGCAAGCATGTGCCACTATGTAAAAGTATCTTTTATTTGCCAGAGGTAATTGTCTTCTTGGAGGCTTACTGCCCCTGTCTGCTGACCTAGGCCTAGTCCTGGAAGCCTCTAGCCTCTGTACAATCTAAGCTAGGCCTGGGATGGTTTCAGCCTCTGAGAATTACTGCTGAATAAGCTCACCCTTTCTAGTTCTTCCTGAACTCTGGCTGGCTGGTTCAACTCAGCTGTTCTGGCTCAAACTCCTCTTCCAGCTGACTGACTCAGTCAGCTTCTCGCAGTTTCTCACTGAATTGCTCTGCTTGACCTCTAACTTTAGCAGTCTTTTCTAATCTTCTGACTACTTCTCATTCTCTTGCTCCTTCTGTCTTCACCTGTGTCTAGCATGTTCTCTCTCCAACCTGTCTCTGTAAAACTGTCCTGGTAAAACTGTCTCCTCTTTTTTTTTTTCTCTCTCTCTCTGTGCTGTTCTGTGGCTTCACTTGCCTCTGCTGGCCTGTACTTACCTCACAAACTCCACTGCAATGCCTCTCAACTCCCTGACTCAGTCTAACTGACTGAGCAGCATTGACTGAACTCAGAGATCTACAAGTGTCTATCTCCTGAGGACTGGGATTAAAGGTGTGTACCACCACACCTGGACCTAAGCTTTTCTTTACATACCAGGCTGGCCTTGACCTCAGAGATCTGCTTGCCTCTGTCTTCTGGGATTAATGGTGTGTCTATATTCCAGCTGGATCACACAGGCCTAGAAGGTGGTTTTTGTTTTTGTTTTGTTTTTTGTTTTTTGTTGTTTTTTTTTTTAGCAACTGTGTTCTGAATTAAAATTCTTCCACACCACCACACCTATTTCTTTTTAAAGGTGGCTTCGGGGGATTGAACCCAGGTCTTCAGGCTTACAAGGCAAGCATGTTACTGACTAGCCCTGCTTCACATATTTTTAGTTTCTTTAAGCCTTATAAAAGACCGATCTGGTACATGAAATTGGTGTTACTCCATATGGATGTGGAAACTGAGGCAACGAAAGACTGAGGAATTTGTCTCTTCCTCAGTGGTGGCAGATTAGAGTTCAAATCCATCTTCTGGCCCCAGAGCTTATATACCTTGCGACCGCACTGGACCGCCTCTCACCAGACCTAGGTACAAGCCGTGGTCTGTGCTCCCTGGGCCGGAGGCGGCCGGCCCCTGCTCTTCCCTGTGTTCCCATCTGGAAGATGGAAACCGAGCACGCTGGTCTGGCCCCAGAGGTGTTAAATTCTCGGTGTTGAACACACGCATACGGCTGTTTTCCTCTGCTGTTCGGCCCGCGCCGTCCTCCACCCTGCGTGAATGACGCTGTCCTGTAAGCACGGGGGAAACGTGAGCTGAGGCTGGGTTTTATGTTAATGTATAAAATATGTGCTTTTAACCCCCGGCTGTTTTCAGGGATTTTGCAGGTACCTGGAGAAGCAGTTCAGTGACCTGAAGCAGAGGGGCGTGGTGATCAGCTTCGACGCGAGAGCCCACCCAGCCAGCGGCGGCAGCAGCAGAAGGTGTTTAGGCTTTGGAGGGGCTTTGAAATGGCATCTGGAGACATGCTTCAGAAAGGGATTTTTTTTCCCATAACTTCTTGTATACTTTTACTTTTAATCACCATTTCAATAATTTGACTTTTTAAAAAACAGTTTTTTAGAAATAATGTGTATATGTGTGCGTGCGTGTGTGCGTGCGTGTGTGTGTGTGTGTGTGTGTGTGTGTGTGTGTGCATGTGTGCATGTGTGCATGTAGGTGCGGATGCCCACAGAAGCCAGAGGCACCTCCCGGAACTAGAGTTACAAGCTGATGCAAGCTTCTGTAAGAACAACACAAGTCCTTAACTACTGAACCATCTCTCCAGCTTCTTGATCTTTTTTAATAACTCGACTTTAAACCCACAATTGCTTAGCTGTCAAAAGTGATGGGTTCGGCTGGCCTCTAACCCCAGCCCTCAGGAAACAGAGGCAGGAGGATTTCTGAGTTCATAGCCAACCTGGCCTACATAGCAAGTTCTAAGACACAACCGGGGATACATAGAGAGATCCTGTCCCAAAAGATAAACAAACAGAAATGATGAATAAAATTTTGATTTTTACATTTAAGTTAAGAAAATAAAGTTATCTAAGTATTTAAAATGTAGTATTTACCCAAAGGAAAGAAATTGTCTAAACTGGCCTCTCACTTGCTTGCATGTAATTTCTTCCCTGCTATTTCTAGACTTTGTTGCCTCTTCCTTTCTTGAAAGACATCCTTCTCAGGGTGTTGCTTTGGACATCCCAGACCAGGGAGACTCCTGTTTAGCTGTGGGCACGTGATGATGAAGATAATGGCAGCAGTATTGGCAGCAGTGTTTTTTAATGCTGATCCGGCATTTACCGTTTGAATCCCCCAAACAACGTAGAAAACATTTTCCATTGGCCCTTAGTACCCACCAGAGGCCACCTCTGCTCAAAGCACCTCTGGAAAAGGCACACACTGTGTAAAGCCTGTGTGCACCTCCTCACACACTTCTGTATCTTTTCAGTTTTGAGACCAGACGTCACTGTGGCCCACACTGGTCCTGAACTTGTGACTCTTGGCTCAGCCTCTTAGAGTGCCGTGATCAAAGACGCTCACTCGCAGGCTTGGTCTCCATCACTGTCAATCTGGTTCCCGTCTGAGGCAGCTGATACGACTGTGTTTTCAGATGTGTTAACACTGTTGGTTAAAGTTCAGCTGTTTTTGCTCTGCTCCTGAAGCCAGCCGTGTCGTTAGCCTGAAGTGACCAGCATTTGCCAGTTCTGTTTGGGTCTGTGGTTCTGCCTGTACTGTGCGGTCTGAAGTGTGTGCTGGATTGTGACAGGCTCCTAAGCCTCTGCATAGTGACGTGACGTCACGGCAGCTGGGCCGTTCTTTGTTGTGGGGACTGCCCTGTGCAGTGGCCTGTAGGCCTCACTTCCCATTCATTGCTGGCAGCTCCTCCTCTCCCCGGAGCGTGACAACTGACCATTCCTCCACATTAAAAACTTCGTGAGGGTCAGACGAGCGGAAGTGGGAACCACTGAGGTAGGCTGAGACGGACAGAGTTGAGAGACTAAGGCAGGCCTGGCTTACGTGCTCCGTGGCCCTGGCCATGTGGCGAGGTGACCTCAAGTCTTTATCCTACACAAGAGGTAGAAGGCAGGAGGAGAGGACCCCACTGTCCGCAGCTTTGGTGTTCTGTGCTAGCGTAAATGTCTGAAAGAAACGTCCTCCTTCTTTCTCTGCCATGTGCAACATAGAGGCGTGTTGGAAGGGGCCGGGGCTGCAGCTCCGTTAGAGAGTGTTTTGGTAACACACGTGAAGCCCCGGGACCCACCCCAGCTTCGTGCTTGGTCATTGTTTCTCAGTGCCACCGCAGCTCTGACCCGAGACTCTCCTTTTTGCCCCGTTTCTGCATTTCCAGGTTTGCCCGGCTTGCTGCAACTGCGTTCATCAGCCAGGGGGTTCCTGTGTACCTCTTCTCTGATATAACCCCAACCCCCTTTGTGGTGAGTAACCATTTCCTTCCTAACTTCCTGTCTCAGGGCCTGGGTGGGCCTCCGCTGACTTTCACGGGCCGTGGTGCCACTGAGCTCAGTTGTTTTGGTGACAGTTTCTTGGTGTTTGTTGGGCTGGCTCCTCTCAGAGGCAGGTTCACGCACACGCTGGTAATGTGCTTCTGGCGTGCCACCTTTTAATTCTGAGTTGGTTTTTTCGAGGTCTGTCAAGGGTTGGGGGTGTAGCTCAGTGCTAGCACAGGGGCAGTTCTGAAGGAAAAATAAGGTATTGTTTTACTTTGTTTGCATTCTGCAAATCTTTCAGCAAGTTAGAAAATGGTCCTTTTATTTGCTTCTAATTTAGTGGGTAGCTCCTCCCTGCAGTTTCACAATTAGGAAATCTCTTGAGTCTAATCTGAGCTCCTCTCAAATTCATATGACTGTATTTTTAACAAGTTGGTGTACCAGCTTTAAATATGAATGCTCCATTCCAAATGGCTGCCCTGTCCCTTATGGACAGAAGTGAAGCAAAGGCCACTGGGGTCTGTGACAGCCATTGCTTTTAAGCACACAGCCAAACTGCTGAGAGCTGGCTCTGATACCCAGAGCATGTCTTCATAAAACCTGATTCCGTCAGGTAGGCATGAGAGCGTGTTGGCCGGCAGGAAGGCCCATGGCCCGCTGAAGTGAGGACAGCCGCCTCGTCCCTGGGGGTCCGTAACCGTGGGTGCCCAGCATCAGGGCTCTGTGCAGCTCAGGCGTCATCACTGCTTTATACACCAGTATACTTCCTATGTTGGGTGTGGTCTCAGTGTCATAGCTAGTATTACTAGAGGAGAGATCAATGAGTGACTCCCATTGTCCCACAGCGTAGGGTGCTCCTGGCACTTTCTTTGAAACAGGGTCTTGCTGTGTAGCATTGGTTGACCTTGGAACTCACTGTAGGAAGGTTCACCTTGAGGTTACAGTGATCCTCCTGCCTCCGTCTTCTAAGTGCTGGAGTTTCAGACATAAGCCACCACACGTGGCTAGGTCTGCCTGTTTCTCTGTATCATTACATACACCCAAGGAGTGTGACATAACTTCTGAAGAGAAAATTCTCGTGGGACGGTAGAGAGGGTCGGATGGTTCAAATCTCAGGTTGCCTATGTAGAAATCTCACTGGACATCCAGGCACCGGAAGAGCCATGTCGTCTTGTAAGAGTAGGAAGTGACTTGAAATGTCAGGGCCAGATGTCAAGCCTGGAGTGAAAGGCGAAGAACCTGTCTGGGTACATTCTCCATTGTCTCAACCTTTTCCTTAGTAAGAAAAAGAAGGGGATGGGCGCAGAGAGCACACAGTGCTTCAGCTTCCTTCTTAGCAAAAGTTTTGAATGAATGCAGAATGGAGGCTTGGCTCATCTTTGTCTTCAAAGAGTCTTCTAGCTTATCAAAGAGAAGACAGAAGGAGAGGACGCCTAGGAAGCGGTTCACCTGCTTCATCAGGATGGACATTCTGGAACCCTGAGCAGCCAGGTTATTCCTAGGGTGATAAGACTGCAGCCATCTCCTCTTAGCCGCAGGCGAAGGATTCCATAACGGCGGGAGCCACAGATAACATAAACGTTTAGGCAGCTTGTTGCCTACAGCTCGTGCCAGTGATGGTTTAATCTATGGGTTAAGGGTATGAAAGACTAACAACAGTAACTAATAAAAAAATAGAAGAGTTGTAGCAGTCTCCTTTCACGAAGTTATAGGAGTGTGGGCCCTGCTGAAAGAGTTAAAACACTGCTTCATCTTCCTGGCCCACAAGTAGCTGAAACAGGACAGGGCAAAACCACAGGTGAGGCGGATGCTGCCTGGTTGCCTGGATGGGACACAAAATGATGAATTGAGTGTTATGGTATCAGGTGATAACGGGGGCAGGGGCAAGTGGGTCCACCCCATGGTCGGGGCATTTCCATTCTGTGTGATCCTCCTAAGAGCCATCTCCTTCTCTCTTCAGCCCTACGCACTGCTGCACCTGAGACTCTGTGCCGGGGTCATGATCACTGCCTCCCACAATCCAAAGCAGGACAACGGCTATAAGGTACCCACGAAGCTCTCTCCTCACACAGAGCACTTACAGAGAACCCCACCCCAGTGCTGTTCAGGAGTGTGTGCTCTGCACCCTGATTCCGCTAAATGCATTGCTGGCGTCTCTAGGTCTATTGGGACAACGGTGCTCAGATCATCTCTCCACACGACCGAGGCATTTCTGAAGCTATTGAGGAAAATTTAGAGCCCTGGCCGAAGGCTTGGGATGAGTCTTTGATTGACAGCAGCTCCCTTCTTCACAACCCCAGCACTTCCATCAGTAATGACTACTTTGAAGACCTTAAAAAATACTGTTTTCACAGGTAACTGGTTTGTGGCTGATTCAGCCGAATCCCATCAATGTTTGGTTTTTGGTTTCTGTCCCCTTTACCTGGTACACACACTGGAGCTGTGGGTAAGAGCCAGCAGCCGAGCTGGCCACGTTTTCTTAAAAGAACTGATAACAAATCCTCATGGCTTTGCTGGCTACATGGAGCCTGTCTTCAACCCTCAGAATTGTTCTTCTAGTATACAAACAGCACAGGTGACCAGTCAGGGAAGCCACACTGAGGTGGCTTTATTTACAAAAGCAGGAGGCCAGCCCACCACGAGCTACAGTTTGAAGTGTTGTAAACTTACACATACATGTTTATAGCTGTATCTATAGATGCTTGTATGGATATAACTGTATGTGTATATGTGTGTATTTAAAAAAAAACAGAAAACAACTTTCAGGGCTAGGGAGATGGTCCAGTGGTCAAGAGACTTGCCATATAATTGTGAGTTCCAATTCCCAGTACCCAAGCATGGTCATGCCATGCTACAGCACCTGCTTCTTCAGCCTGGGGCAGACACTCGCAGTCAGGTCTGAGCAGGGTGGGAGCTGTCCTCAGGGAGGTTTGAGTTTCTGCCACTATGCATTGCTCCCCAGCAAGAGCTGAAATTGTACACTGTCTGGTGTTTGTTAGACAGCCCAGGCCTGGCAACTCCAGTGCAGAGCAGAGACTCCCATCCCATCCCGGGGATAGACCACCCTGACTAAGGGTTTCCCTGGGCTGTGGGATAGAGATCTGAGTTCCCACGTCATTGGATTTTATTTTCCCCTACAAAAGAAAACGTGGTTATCATTCTCCTCCCGCTGGTATGGAACAAGGTTCGTCTGTC
Source organism: Meriones unguiculatus (assembly GCF_030254825.1). NCBI lineage: Eukaryota > Metazoa > Chordata > Mammalia > Rodentia > Muridae > Meriones > Meriones unguiculatus. The sequence continues at coordinate 1,568,342 of NC_083360.1, read as the reverse complement.
TGCGAGCTTTCCCTCCGTCCCGCTCCTTTACTTTCACAAACATGGAGAGCTGTCACCGCAGGTAGCATGGGAGCCGACAGGTGCTTGTGTGTTATATAATAACCTCACGTGATGTAGAGCATGCGTTTACAAGCTGCCCTCTAAGAGTGTGAGAATAGGTGGTTCCCACCTGCAGCCTGTCAGGACCCCGTGTTCAACCCTGTGCTCAGCATTATCATCTCTCCTCCCATTGTTAATGGAGGAGAGGAATATCTCACTTTCATTTACATCCTTTAATTAGGATAAACTTGTTTCATGTGTATTCGACCTGTATTTGCTCATCTTTTGAATTTAACAAACTTCTTTATTTAAAAAAAAAGTCTTATTTCAAGTATCTACTTTCCTCCTGTTGTTACTTTATAATTTTCATTGAAACTTTTTACAGAAGTTTTTAACAATTATGTTAATATCTGGTTGTTGTTTAATGGAGGATGTAGCTTAGGTTTCTCTGAGAGGCTCCCACTGCAGGGGGGACACCCAGAATCTACAGCATTAAGTACCCTGCTCCTGGCATTCTCTAGACCTCCTCTCTAGCCTGCCCGGTTGATGTCGCTTGTCCTTTTCCACTGTGCCTCCCTCTAGGAGTGTGAACAAGGAGAGCAAGGTGAAGTTCATGCACACCTCTGTCCACGGTGTGGGCCATGAGTTTGTGCAGCTGGCGTTCAAGGCCTTTGACCTTGCTCCCCCTGAAGCTGTTCCCCAGCAGAAGGATCCGGATCCTGAGTTCCCAACTGTCAAATACCCGAATCCCGAGGAGGGAAAAGGTGTCTTGGTAACCTACTTTTATTAAATAATGGACTCTGCCTTTTAAACTCCAAAGCATTGCTATCAAGTACATTATGATATTGTGAGGTTTTGTTGTGCTAAAAAAAAAAAAAGATTATATCTCCGGAAGTATGTGTGTGGGATGGTCATTAATTTCTTCAGGGAACCATCAAACTTGACCTCTTACACAAGGCTATAAGAGCTAAAATCTAAATTATGCTTTAAATTAAACTAAATTTTAATTGACAGTTTCTTTATTGCCAAGAAATAATGATAATAAAATGTAGTGGCTTTTCATATTTGAATTTCATTCTTTTGTGTTAGTGAATGCCATTGGCAGTATCACCACCTACCGTTTGGGAAGGTTAGGTAATGGTGATGCCTGAGGAGCTGGTGTGGCCAAACATACACGGTGCCAAGAAATGCCAGTCCATCCGAGGCTGCCACAGTTCGTGCAGTCGCTGGGACACTCATCTTCTAACCTCCAACTTGGGAAGATAAAATAAAATCTGACGAAGCAAAACCAGCCCCAAGGGGGGAAAAAACCCAGAAAACAAAACAAACAACAACAACAAAAGTCCTACAGCCCCAATTTGGATCTTCAGCTCATAAGAATAGGCAAATTCTAAAGACTAAGGTGAGCTCCATGTTTTCCCTGAGTAATCTTTCATTTTCTGAACTTATTTTCAGACTTTATCTTTCGCATTGGCTGACAAAATCCAGGCCAAAATTGTCTTGGCCAATGACCCAGATGCCGACAGACTTGCTGTGGCGGAAAAGCAAGACAGGTGAGATTCACCTTGTTTATCCGTGTCAGGAAAAATGTAGAGAATGTCATCTGTAACATACTATATTGGGGAGGCTGAGGCCTCGTGGGAAGCTCTCCATTAATTATGTCTGTTTTTACAACAAACCTCTGGGGGATTCCCCCAACAGGACAGTTTGCTGATGGTAAGGGCAGGGGATCCTAGCCTTGACTTGTTTAACACCGAGCAATCAATCCAGTGTGCTGGGAATTGAAATGAATCTTAGTCTCTGAGCCTGATAAAGCCACGATGCTTTATGGTGATCTGCATGATGCTGGCTTTGCAGGTCAGTGTTCAGAGACATTAACGTTTGTCTGGGTGATGATGGAAGCTGCTCAGATAGCTGACATGTGGCAGGTCCATTTCAGCCCAGTTAGTTAAGGACAGGAGCCAGCTTATAGGAAGTATGGGGGCTTCGTTTGCCCAGCTCAGGGACTTCTGGACCTTCCCGAAGGTTGCTGAAACAAAGGGCTTGTTTCCTTGTAGTGGTGAGTGGAGAGTGTTCTCGGGCAACGAGCTGGGGGCCCTGCTGGGGTGGTGGCTCTTCACTTCCTGGAAAGAAAAGAACCAAGATCGAAGTGCCCTCAAAGACACGTACATGTTGTCCAGCACCGTTTCCTCCAAAATCCTGCGGGCCATTGCCTTGAAGGAGGGCTTCCATTTTGAGGTAGGTGTTTGGGTCACTTTGACTGCCCTGCTTCCTAAGACATCCCCTCCCCACTTACTTCATTTTTTTCCCTTCTGTATTTTGAGATAGAGTTTCACATAGCCCAGGCTGACCTTAAGTTCCATACGTAGCCAAGGATGGCCTTGAACATCCAGTCCTCTTGCCTCCATCTGAACATTGCTGGGATTACAGGCGCGAACCACCACTGGGGACTGAGCCCAGGGCTAGACAAGCACTCTACCAACTGAGCTGCATCCCTTGCCCCAAATCAATTCTTGCTGTCTTTTGTGTTATTCCTTTAGGAAACATTAACTGGCTTCAAGTGGATGGGAAACAGAACCAAACAGCTCGTAGACCAGGGGAAGACAGTCCTGTTTGCATTTGAAGAAGCTATCGGTAAGAAGCAATAATGAGGTTCACAGACTATAACTATAACTATATAGTTATATATATATGTATGCATATATATAGTTATAGATACATAGATCTATATGTGAACATAATGTATGTTATATAATATGTTAAACTATATACTATGTAGTACATAATACATAACAATATATATAATAAACAAACAAGAGAAAAGTTTGAATTTGAGCTCAAAAGTTCCCAATACAATGGGAGCACACAGTTTACTTTGCTTCTCTTGTTTCGGTCAAGTGTTGAACTATCCTACTCCAAAATTGGATTCTCATATCTTCTCAACAAAAAAGAATAGCATGCAAGCATTTGGGCCATCCACACATACCTGATGGTGGTGACACTGCCCAGGGCGGTTGGCAGGGCAAGAATCCACCCATCTACAGCACTGACAACTGGGTCTCAATCTGGGACAGGTGGCTAACTAAGGTGCCTATTTAACACATCAAAGTGGACCTGGGTGCCAGGTTCTCCCAGCATCCCTCAGTCCCATACCCTGCCCTCTAACCTAAACTTATCCCTCTCAGGAGCTGGGCAGACTTTCCCTATATAATCCAGCCATTTTGGTTACCCAACCTTTTGTCTACCCTTTACCCCTCTGCCCTCCCCGGTCTCCATACATGGCTTGCCTCAGGGTCAGGCTCACTCTAGACTCTCCCAGATGTCTCTGCCCTGGCTATGCTCTCCCTCACATCTACAGAAAGCCGTCTCCTCCACCATAGCTAGGAACAGTCACGTCCTTCCTTTTCTGTTTATTGATTTATTTTTCATCCACTGATGATGTTTAATGAGAATGTGTGCTGAGAATGCCCAGGGAGCAGAAGGTAGCTGTGGTTTCCAGTCCTCGAGGTCCTGGTAGGAAAGGACCGTGGTATTGAAAGTTTAACCAGAATTACTGAAAGGCCCTTATCCTAAACTGTTAATCAGTCCATATAAGCAGGAAGGAAAGCCAGGCATGAACATAGGCATTGTTTATGCAAACACTCTGCTTAGCTGTTTACTTAGTGAAAACTGTTATTTGCTCTCTGTGTGTTCCTTAAAGCAGAGAGACACTTGTTTAACCAACTCCTTGCAGAGAGCTGTATTATGGAAAATAAGTGGTATCAGGCTATGACTGTTTATTATTTGCTATATAATTATTTGGCGGTTTTATTTAACCCGCTATCATAATCGATAAAAGGCACAGACACCTGTTAGATTTTAGATTTGCCTTATTTCACCTTGGGCTGGGCAGATAATTCCATCTACATTATCTCATTGCCTCCCAGGTGCATCCCATGCCATTTGCGTTAACCATTCCCGTCTGGGCCATTTTTCATCCATAGTCCCACGTGGTTGCTGTTATTCTTCATCTGGGCTGTTTCTTTCCACACCTTTCTCAGAGTCCTTCCTCCCAGCCCATATGGTTCCTGTTCTGTCGCATGGCAGCTGTCCTTCCTCCTTTGTCCTCCACCTTTCTCCTTCCCGTCCTCTCCTCTGGAAGTTTTATCTACCGATCAAGGGTCAAGCTAACACAAATATCATTTTGGGGTGCATGAGGGATTGTTCGAAGAACAGTAAGAATCTCCGGGGAAGGGGGAAGCAAGATAACTAACAGTTGATACAAAGCACCAGGCCATGTCATTACAGGGATGGCAGAGCTGCTGGCTTTGGTCAGGATTTCACAATTGTCTTTCTATGGCTTTTGTTAAGGAGACATTGTTCATCAACTGTTGATTGTATGTATTACTCAGTGACTCTGACATATATGATAATGACCTTAGCCTCCAGCAGCTTCCACTAGTAAGTACACAAAAGAGGGTAGGGCCAGCCATCAGCTGAATCATGTCACTGCAGAGAACCTCCAGGTTTCAGGGAAGAAAGAGGTGGATGGAGACTGACGCCCCAGAACCGTGCTCGTCTGAACTGAAGGTGTGGCTGTGGTCTAGTCTCTCAACACTGTTAGCCGGCAGGGAATCTCCACACGGCCGTTCCACACAGATTTCCTCAGGCTCCTGCGGTCGAGGCGCTGGACGAAATTGTTTTGTTTCTACGACATGATCTTCCATAACCCAGAACTCCTGATCCCTTGCCTCCGTCTCCCAAATGCTAGAGTACAGGTATACGTCACCACTGCTCAGTGTAAGCTAATCACACTGTGACCCACTGGGGACCTTCTGCGTGGAAAGCAGATACGATAAGCACTGTGGTATGGAACCACGCGAAGATCTAAGTTTTCAAACACAGAGATAAATGAAAAAATGCGTGTGTGCTCCAGACTAGCCCCTAACACGCAATAGCCTGCAGGCCTGCACACGTGGCCTGTTGTAGCTCTGTATCCTAAGGCTGTGTGTCTGCTGCTTTCTCTGCAGGATATATGTGCTGTCCCTTTGTCCTGGACAAGGATGGAGTCAGTGCTGCTGTCATAACTGCAGAGCTGGCAAGCTTTCTAGCAACCAAGAATCTGTCTTTGTCTCAGCAGCTGAAGGCCATCTATGTGGAGTAAGTGCCTGTGGGCTATTGAAGGTCGTATTTCAGGTGCTCTTATTTTAGTGACGTGTTCTATTTCTTATGCAGAACCAAGATCACATTTTCCATTTGATGCATCACAACTAATTAGTAATGGCCATTTGTGGTCGTGTGGATTCTAACCCATGAGAACGTTGCACAAGTGGCTTAATGGCAGAGTGTGATTTCTAAGTTATCAATGTCATGAACGGGTTAAGTGCATCGCTGTTGGGGTCAGTCTCTGCAGCAAGTGCTGAACTCCACCTGCGTGGTGCGGAGGCTGTGGGCGGACACAAACAGCGACACGTGCCGCGAAGCTGCGTTCGGCAAAGCCGTAACCTCCCTGTGCAGGCTGATCTACGTTATTGATTCTTACCCTCACCATGTTGTTCAGGGAGCAGCCTCGGCTTCTGTGCCTAAGGGGGTGTCTGTCTTTCTGACACTGCTCTGTCGTTAGCCTGCAGTTTGCCAAGTAGTCAGTGCTGGCCATCAGGGCCTCGGCCGCTGCCTGCCTTTGTCTCTCCAGTGCTGGGGCTACATGCACCTTTGCGTACTCACTGCCACGCAGGCATCTCCACGTACGCACCGCCACGCCATCCTTTTGTATCTGGGTTCTGGGGAGTTCTCAGGGTCTCATGCTCGTAGGGCGTTGACTGAGCGGTCTTCTCCCCTGACCTCTTTTCATTTTCTTTTTAAATGTATTTACTCTCATTTTATGTGGCTAGGTGCTTTGACTGCATGTGTCTGTGCACCGTGTGTGTGCCTGGTGCCTGCCGAGGCGAGGAGAGATCATGGGATTCCATGAAACGGGGGTTGCAGATGGGTGTGAACATTAGGAGGGCCTCCTGGAGGAGCAGCTGATGCTCTTCCTCACTGAGCTGTCTCTCCACTCCAGCCCCCTTTACTTTCTCCAAACATTCATTTATTGCGTGTGTATGTGGGTCGGTGCACACAACCCGCAGAACACTTAGTTGTCAGAGGACAACTAAGAAGTCTTTGTCTCCTACCTCGTGTGCTCTGGGACCAGCTCCGGCTGTTAGGCTTGGCAGCAAGTACCCTTCGCCGCTGAGCCATCTTGGCAGCCCCAGCGTCTTCTGTAGTGTGTGATTGTCCTTTTGAGCTTGGTAGGGCCACCTGTTCCACTTATTTTAGAACGTCTAGCTGATACGTATCTTGTATACACTCTGCAGAATGTTTGTGGCTTAAATTTAATGTTTTTTTATAGGTATGGCTATCATATTACCAAAGCTTCATATTTTATCTGCCATGATCAAGGCACCATTCAAACATTATTCGGAAACCTGAGAAACTATGATGGGAAGAACAATTATCCCAAAACTTGTGGCAAATTTGAAATCTCCGCGGTCAGGGACCTTACAACTGGCTACGATGACAGTCAGCCTGATAAAAAAGCTGTAAGTCACGTTTACTTTATCAAGTAGTTGGTTTTGTGTTTACCGTTCTTACAATTTGAACAGATTCGTTTGTGCACAAGGCTGATTGAAGCTGACCAGGGCACACACGTGCTATTGTGATTCAATACCTGGAAAATGAAGGCTGGCGGAATGTAGCTTAGGGATAGGCTGCTTGCCTGGACATACAAGGCCCTGGATTAGACCCCTATCATTAGAAGATGAAGAAGAGGAGGAGGAGGAGAGGAGGAAATAAAGTAAGATGTGTGGAAAAACTAAGTCATTTGATGATGAATGACACCCAAGCCATCCTTCTACACACATAGAAATGGTGACTCAAAAAGGCAGTGACTTGTGAGGGTTCGGGCCTTTTGACCCTGGACCCGGCTCTTCCTCCTCATCAGCGCCTAACCCCAGCGAGTGTCTGAGTCGCACACCCCAGGAGGGGATGTGACTAAGCGGCACTGGCTGGGTCTGATGGCACGCCGGTAAATCTTTAAACCCGAACTCGGGGGAATCAAGGCGGGAGCACCGAAAGTCTGAGAGGCGGCCCGGCCTGTGTCATGACATTCTGCCACAAGCAAGCAGCGCGCCCCGGACTTTCTCCTTTAGTGGCTCAGAGATAAGAACGTATCTAGTGCGATTCACGGTGACTAGAGGCTGGTCCACCCTGGGAGAACGACTTGTTTTCTGATGAGTTTGGCCTTGTTCTCTGGCTGCTCCGTGGCCTGGTGTAAAGCCAATGTTTGCGTTAGGAGCTCTCTGAGAGGCAGAGGCAGCAGAAGCGAGGGCTGGCTGTGCCCGGCTTAGGAGCACAGCAGGAACAGCCCGAGCTATTAGCTGTCTTCTTTGATATTTACCTTTCTGTATTTTGTTTTAAAGTTTTCATATGAACACAACATACTTAGATAAACGACACTGAAAGAACTGTGGTGAAGTGGGGCGCCCTACTCCATGCCGAGACAACCAGCTCTCCTCTCACTTGTTTCTTCCGTGCTGGCCAGGGAACTTTCCTCTCTGTTGGAGATAAAGAACCCGTGCACACACGTTTCCCCCACTCAGTAGCCCCTGCCTGTCTGAGGAAGGACATCCAGGGAGGCTGCTAGGTTTGAACTCCCGGCCTCGGAGCAGGAAAGCCTTGCTCCGTTACTGTTGGGTGTCTGCCCACTGTGCTCAGTGTCTGCTCGCTTTCTCGTGCAGATTGGAGTCGGCATGTAACGCTGACCACACCATGCTCATTAGCACCCTGCTCGTCATTTCTCACAGCTGATTTTGTGCCCTCGAGGAGACAATTTCCTTTTAAAGTTAGTGTTCTAAAGTCTCGTGGTGTGTTGGTTGGCATTCTCTTTGTCCAATGTTAAGGTTACGCTTTAGGTGTGCCAGGCTTCTTGGTTCTACAACAAAATACCCAAGAGAAACAATTTAAAGGAGGAAAGGCTTACTGAGACCCCGTTTTCAGTCAGTGGTCACGTGACTCTGTTGGCCTTAGGCCTGTAGCAGCGTAGAAATCTGACAGGGGTGCGTAGTAGAAGGAAGCTGTCGCTTAGCTTGTTACAGACAAGCAGCAGGAAGAACACAGCAAGGGATCTCCACAGTCCCATTCCCTCTGAAGACTCTGCTGAAATTCAGCATTATCAGATTATTAAACCTCTGAGTGGGTCAGAGTCCTTATGATCTCACATCTGGGGAGGCCCTCGGGGAACACCCAGCATGCCCTGTGCTGCCCTCCTAGGCACGCCTCAGCCCAGTCCAGCCAGCCAGGGCACTGGACCTTTTGGTCTTGGGTATCATTTCCTTTAGGCCTCAGCTTTCTTGATGTGTCAAGGAAGGGAGGCGGCTGAGTGTTTTCTTGAAGAGTTCCTAGGTGGGTGCTGCCTCTCCAGCACCGACACCCTTCCTTCTTTCTTTCTTCTTGTCCCACTCTATTCCTTTTTGTGAGGGGTTTTTCAAATTTTAACTGTTGCTGCTCCTATTGACTGTTAATTTCAATTCCTATTCCCAGTTTTTTTTCAGAATGGTATCCTATTATCATTTTCTCTCTTCCGCCCTCCCTTTCTCTGTGTATGTGTCATACCTTTCTAAAGATTCTTTTTAAAGAACTAAGAGCATTTTTCATCTCTATAGCTTTATTTCCCTAAAGTTTAGTTTGTGTTGTTTTGTGTTTTTTCCCTACGTGTTTTGGCCTTGTCATTTACCCATCGTCTTCCCCTAGGGGTCCTTCATTATCTTTTACATATTTAGCTGGTTGGAAGTTCTGTGTGTGTATGACAAATGACCTAATTCACTTTGGGGATTTTGAATAGTGAGCCAGCTGTTCTGAGATTGACCTTGGAGCTATCCGCTGGTCCAGAGCCTAACCCTGACTGATTCCTAAGGAATAAGAATTGGCGTATGAAAGCCCAGGGACGTGGCCAGGGGTAGGTCTGGGATGTCTCCCTGGGTCTCACCATAGCACACCTCCGCGGTGCCTAGTGACCGAGTTTCTGAGCCCAATGGGTTCAGACTCCAGAGCACTTAAGCTTCTCTTGCTGGCAGAGCGGAGCTGGGTCCTGACTCCAGAAGCTAGAAGGAAAGCTCTTGGAGCATCGGCAGCTCCTTTCCACCTTGTCGCTGCCTCACACCAACCCTTGGCTACCTGGTGCCTCTAGTTGTGAGGCCAGATGAGCTTCTGCAGAGCACAGTGGCTCAGTTCCCTGTTTGTGCCTCCCCCTAGGGTACAGGGACCCCACAGTCACGCGCTTCCTCACACCATTGCTGCATCCTTATCTGTTTCCTGCCTTCCGTGGCTGGCCACCTCCCCAACAAGTGCTGTCGCCTCTTTTCCTCTGTGCCCTGTGTTTGTGCCTGTGAGAACACATCCACAGTAACTTTAGCAACGTTCTCCAGTTAACAACTATAAATACGTCAGTCAGAGTTTTGTACTAGGAAAAAAAATTCCTTATGAGCTTTTTTTGGCCAAAGTTTCCCTTTGCAACACTGAGGCAGGATCTGATTTTCCTTCCCTTTGCAACACTGAGGCAGGATCTGATTTGCCGTAGTAGTACTGAGCTGTTCACATCCATTCTTGTGAAATAACGTTTGAAGTTGAACAAAGCTTTGATAAGTTTAGTCAATGTCCGGATGTGGAAAGCGGATCAGATAGCTAGGACCCATCCTCTGGTTTTCGGGAGGGCGCCCTTGTAGCCGGCACACCCGTCTGGCCGCGATTTCTTGCTCGTTTGGGACAGTATTCGCTAGGGCAGGACAGTTTGTTGCTGTTTTAACGTGGCGTGTCGGAACTTATCCCCAGGTTCTTCCCACCAGTAAGAGCAGCCAGATGATTACCTTTAGCTTCGCCAACGGCGGTGTGGCCACCATGCGGACCAGCGGGACAGAGCCCAAGATCAAGTACTACGCGGAGCTGTGTGCTCCCCCTGGCAACAGGTAGGACACGCGCGGTCGCAGCCTCAGCTCATTCCCGTGACGCCCCAGTTCGCTAGACGAACTAGTGTTAAGCAAAGTTCTCGTGTGTCGCTTAGTTAGAAACTGCTGATATCATGCTATTACAGACTGCTTAAAAATTGAAAAAAAGAAATCTCAAAAGCTCTCAAAGAGGAGTGAGGGGATTGACGGTGAATCTCAAAGGTGGCTGGCTACGTGCCGTCTGGGGAGTTTCCCAAACCTGGTACCTGAGCCTCACCGGTAAGTTCTCATTTTTAATTACAGTGGAGTATGACCTAGCAGTCGGGTATTTTTTTTTTTTTTAAGATTTCTTTTCTCTTTTTAATTGTGAATCTGGAGGGTGGGGCAGGAAGCGCCCTTGGAGGCCAGAGGCTCTGAATCCCCGGGAGCTGGCGTTACAGACACTCATAAACAGCCCTGTGCGGGTGCTGGGAACTGAACTCTGCCACACTGCTACACATTTAGAAACACCAAAACAAACAAAAAGCAACTTTTAAGAAATTACAAACAAAACAAAGCACAAAAAAACCTCTTGAGGGGCTTGAGAGCTGGCTTGGTGGTTTAGAGTTCTTGCTGCTCTTCCAGAAAACCTGAGTTTGGTTTTCATTAGTGATTTTATTGGTTCTTAGTGCCAGTGAATTTTCCTCTTTCACTCCTGTGACAAAGTCAATTAAAATCCACTCCACAGACACCAGGTGAACACCCGAGTGACTGCTCTGCTCTGAGCTGGGAACCATTGCTGCTATTTTGAAGTCTTTCCCTTCTCGGTGTTTTTGTTTTGTTTTGGTTTTCAGTTGTTCAAGACAGTGTTTCTCTGTGTATCCTTGACTGTCCTGAACTGGCCCCATAGACAAGGCTGGCCTTGAACTCAGAGATCTGCCTGCCTCTGCTACCTCAAAGCTCTGGGATCAAAATCGTGCACCACCACCACCACCACCACACACACACACACACACACACACACACACACTCACGAAGTGTCTTTTTTTTTCTTCTGAACCATTTCAAATTAAGTTTTAGACCTCACATTACTTCCCTCCTCAATGTTTGGTTGTGCACCACCTAAGAGCAGGAGAACCCCAATGTTATTAGCTCCTGGTTGCTTGCAAACAGTTACACCAGAGAAGCAGGGCCAGAGGACTGTAGAAGGGGAGACTTGTTGGTGAGAGTGGGCTCACATGATAGCGGCCTAGTTGGGCAGGGTCCTGGGTGTGGGGTGAAGTTGCCAACATGGTTAAATTCTTCCGGAAAATCTTCTTTTGAATCTTATACATCCAGGTCACCAACTGCCTTCTTTAAAGTAAACTATTTGTAAGTGGCGATCACATCTCCAAAATCCTTTCACAGCAATGCCAAAATCAGAGCCTGCTTGTAAGCCTAGCCTGGTTAACATAAAGACTGCCCTGCAGTCTTCAAAATAGCTTCTACCCCACCCCCACCATCCAGAAGTGCAATAAGAACACGGATTGCTTCCATCATCATTGATTTTACGTAGACTTTTGGCATGGTTAAAGAGACAGACTGCCTGATTATTTTTCCATAAAGTGACCCACTGAATTTAAATTTAGGAAATAAGAATTCTTTTTTTTTTTTTTTTTAAGAAAGATTTATTTATTACGTATACAGAGTTCTGCCTGCATGTGTGCCTGAATGCCAGATGGCAGCAGAGGGCACCAGATCTTATTACTGATGGTATGAGCCACCATGTGGTTGCTGGGAATTGAACTCAGGACCTCTGGAAGAGCAACCAGTGCTCTTAACCTCTGAGCCATCTCTCCAGCCCCCGGAAATAAGGATTCTTAACCCAAGTTTATATTGCCATGCAACTCGTCTTTGTTTTTAAAAATAGTATTCAGCAAGTAAGGTGAGGTGGCTCATGCCTGTAATCCCAGCACTCTGGGAGGCAGAGGCAGGTGGATCTCCATGAGCTCCAGGCCATCCTGGTCTATAAAGTGAGTCCAGAACAGCCAAGGCTACAAAGAGAAACCCTGTCTTGAAAAACAAAACAAAAAATAGTATTCAACAGTGTCACACTTTAAATTTCAAAATGGGACATTTAGGATTAGGATAAGGAATAAATGGTAAGAGCAAACTTTCTTTTTAATAAAATTATTACATTGTTAAACCCTATTGAATGGTACTATAGGTACTATAGTATTAAACTATTAAAACTATATAGTATTAAACTATTAAACATGCACCTCGAAAACATTAACTCAATGAGCAAAGGAATCAATGTATAGATGTGTTGTGTTTAGGAACTAAATATTCATAAAGAAGTTAGAAATTGGCAGATTCACTGAGCTTGACCTTTATGCTTCAAGTTCAACTAATTATGAGCATATTTGCCTTCCTGAGAGTTATTACTTTCTTCAAAGCACAATGGTAGAGGACAAAGAGACCAGTGTAATTCGCATGCATTTATGAGTCATAATTACTATATATGCTGCTAATAGGAATGAAAATAACTATAATGATAGCTCTTTTTATTGAGGTCTTTGGGCCAGGTTCTGGGCTAATTACTTTATGTAGTATATCTCAATATGGACAGTAACTCTCTGGAGGAGGTAAAGTCTTTATCCCAGTTTTACAGATGGAGAATATGGGTCTTAGAGAGCCCAAGCCACCTGCCCACGGGTACATAACTAATAGAGCCGGAATTAATGTCTGCGGTGAAATCAGTTGCCTTTCTTGTACTATTGCCAGTTGCAGTGTCAAAGTCATCATAACTGATTGCAGAAACTGTCCTTTCCTTTCGGATAAACTGAATTTAAGCTTTTCGGGTGGTCAAGAATGAAGTAATAGAAAATGGGTGGAGGGTTAATTTCCATGGCATCGTGGTAGCTACATAAGACTCCGTAAGCTGCTAGGAATCCATTTCACTGGCAGTCAGGTGTATGTGTTCTTTATATTCATGGACCTATTGTATACAAACAAGTGCTTCCGATGTGCGTAAAAACCTGACTTTCTTAAAGGGATCCATTTCCTTAGACCTTTGTTTATGCTTGAGTTGTGACATTTTTAGTTTTTGTGTACTTGTTTGGGTGGGTGGGCAGTGGTAGGGCAGTAAAGATTCAGCACCGTGGCTTCCATTTCCTGCTGTGCACTTTGACCTGTTAGAAACAAGTTCAGGCAAAGAAAGACCCGCACTCCAGTGAAGTGACCACCAGAGCAAATCTGACCCTTGATCATGAGGGTGCGTTCAGAAGAGCAGGCACATGGGGACCGGAAGTGTGGCTGTCTTTTCCCAGTGTCTGGAGTCCGGCCACACAAAATGAAGGAAACAGCCAGACAGGGAAACTGAGGACTTCGCAAAGATGTGGTCAGAGTTGAGCAGGACTGAAGCACAAGGGAAATCAGGAACGTTTCCTCTGTGCTATCGGGTACAGACCATGTAGGGCCTCTGGGGATGCTACTACCAAAATCGTGATTCTTTAAAATCCTTAGAACAAAGAGTAATGTTTACTGTGGAGACCTTGGGTTGGAAAACTTTTAGGGACTATAATACATATTGCCTTCTTGCATTTTCCCCCTCTAAGTCATCAAATGGGTTCACTCAAAAGTTCATGGAGCTCTGTTTCTGGTTGTGCTTTTCTGAAACCTCTAGAAGTTTAGTTTCAGTCTCATTATGTCCATGAAGAAAGCATTTTAAATACAGCTTGAAGGAGCTGAAGAGATTGAGTCAGTGATTAAAAATGATTAAAAGAGCGGAGCTGCTGCTGCTCTTGCAGGAAACCCTAATTCTTTTCCTAACACCAGTGTTGAGGACTCAAGCACATGTAACTGCAGCATTTACAGGCACCTGCGTTCACATGTACACATGAAGATACTTAAACATTAAATCCTTAAATTACACACGTGTGTGTGTTTAAACTTTTTACTTTTGCTTTGAGGCTGGGAGTAGGGGCTCATGTTTGCAGTCCCTAATCTCAGCACTTAGGAGGCTGAGGGGGGAGGATTCCTGGGATTTCAGAGACAGCCTGGGATTCGTAAAAGCCTGCCTCAAAAATGAATCAAGACTACACAGGCTACTGCACGCCTCTTTCTCCGCCTTCGGGAAGCAGAGGCAGGTGTGTCTCTGTGAGTTTGAGGCCAGCCTATTCTACATGTGACTTTGAGGTTAGCCTGGTCTGCATAGTTACATAGTGAGACACTGTCTTAAAAGAAGACCAAATATGTATACTTGTTTTGCATTAACCTGAATTCCTGTTTATATTTTTTAGTGATCCAGAGCAACTGAAAAGGGAACTAGATGAGCTGGTCAGTGCCATTGAAGAAAATTTTTTCCAGCCACAAAAGTATAACCTGCAGCCAAAATCAGAGTAAAACATTCCAGCAGTGGACATGATCACATTTACCTCCAATTATGCTGAACTTGATTTTTCAGATAGTAATTTTGAGGGCCACGTGATTCAGGTAATGTTTTCAGTAGCTCTGCCTTCCTTGTGGTTTTGTCACTTTGGCCTGCAATGTGGGTAAAGAAAACATGACTGAACGAACAAACTAACATCTCTATGAAAATGTTCAATCTGGGCATTATCTGAGTTTTTAAAATAAAGATTAACTTTTTTAAAAAAATTATTTGCATATATATATATATATATATATATACACTTTACATATGTCTTCTGCGTAATTCTTTGTATGTATACCTGAAATAGATAGAAAAGCAATATAGGTCCCAAGTTCTGGGCTGTCCAGCATCAGCTTTGGGATAGCAACAGGCTCTTCAGCTAGCCGTTTGTCCCTGGTGCCTGAGGCCTAACATTGTTAGCTCTTGTGAGTGGGCCGGCTAAGCACCCTGCCACAGAAACAACAGTGATGGTTGCTGACAGCGCCCTTTATGTCTCTCTGTATAAGTGAAAAGCCTGCAACAAGAGAATGACCTCTGAGACCATACAGTGAAATTCCTCCATTGTAAGAACAGCGAAGTCGGGCGGCTGAGGAGGGGCATGTGGTGTGGATGTCGGCTATGTAGCCTGGTGGGTAAATCTCCGTTGCCAAGCGTGGTGCCCTGAGTCTGAGCCCCAGAAACCCCACTGTGGAAGGAGGAAAAAACAACACTCTAAAAGCTGTCCTCTGATTGCCGGCCCTCGCTCTCCTCCCCCACCACATACATCAATATAATAACAAATTTAAAAACAGTAGTTATCTCCTTGTGTTCATGGATGACGTTAGGTTCACTCTTGTTGTGTTACAGCCTGTGGTTTGGACAAATACATGACAGGTGTCCATCACAATAGAAAACAGCAAAGGACTTCCAGCTCGGGACCTGCAGCTCCGCCCAGCACTTCTCACCTCTACCCTCTACCCTAAACCTCTCCCTCCCAGGGGCTGGGCTTCAGCTTTCATCCCCATGCTGAGCCCTATGTAACTCAGCCATCTTGGCTACACTAGTCTCTTGGCTGGGCCATCCCTCATGCTCTTCCTCTCCTCTCTCCCTCATGGTCCAGTTTAGTTTGCTGGCCATGTTCCGGCCTGGGCTCCTTCCTCTGCCTGCTTTCTCCCTTATAGCTACAATGAAAGTCTTCTCCAAACTTTAGGAGTAGTCCTGTCCCCCTTTTACTTTTTTTTTTTTTTTCATTATTATTCAGTTATCTTAGAAGGAACACATTTCACACCCTCAGGCTCGTACCTTACTAAGCCTGAGCATGAATGAAGTTAGGACAGCCCAAGACAGAACCATGTGGTATGTTCACCTGTAGGACTTAGGCAGTAGCCACCAGCCTGTGGTCAGGGCAGAGAGCTGTCACAGCAGCCAGTCTGCTTTCTACAGTCCTGAAGCTCCTGGGGAAGATGGCAGGATGTGAGACCAGAACTGGTAGTCTGTCTTCTCCTGCCTCCTAGAGGAGGAAAACAGCCCTAAATTCCATAAGAGACAGTCTGTAAGGGAGGAGTTGAGGGCCCATCAATTTATATTTTTATGGGCTCTGAAACAGCAGTTGTTACTCCTTTATGAGACTGGGCTGTGTCAACCTCATAAACGTCCTTTATAAGATTGACCTCTTCCTTTTTGACTGAGAAAGGTACAACATTCTCCTTTTCTTTCTCCTGTCTCTTTTGAATGCTACCTAGAACCCTAAGCATGCATTTCTGATACTCTGGACTTCCTGGCTCTTTCTCTAAAGCCTTTTTCCCTACCACAAAGCTGTAGCCAGGTGGTGGACCCTCGAAGCTGGTAACTCAGACAACATGGCTTTCCCCTTTCTGCATTCCCTCCTCCTTCCTGGGCAGCTTCTGAGTTTACAAGCTGCCTGCCCTGAAGGATTTTCTTTTCAAGTTTGATAATTGTCCCACAGCTTTTATTTGAAAAACAAATCAACAAGAAAGATCCAATTGGAGTACCTCTTATTTACTTTGCTCTGATTTATCCCAATCATGATGCGATTAAAGCAAAGAATTGCTATTTCATTGAGCGTAGAAACTGAAGCTGTTTTTTAAAAAATGTGTTAAGTGATAGGAGAAATGTATGCATCTACTTGGAAGAACTTTTAAGTAGATAGCATCTAAATTACAATTTGTACACCCTAAAAGACAGTGTCCTCACAAACACCTGTGTTTTTCCGTGCTAGGGACTGGGTAGTTTTCTGAATACTGATAAAGACAAAAAGCCCTGATCTCCCATGTAGTCTAGCAAGAGAAATGCAGAGGCACACGGGGTGCTCACGCTGTGCCATGATGCAGGTGAAGGCATCTGAACTGTGCATGCAGTTTTGTGAGAGCCTATTTTGAACATGGCTCTATCAAAACTGTCAGTTCAAATATGCAACACTTATGCTTAAAACAAAGTGACTCCTCTGTGAGTTGGAGGCCAGCCTCATCTACAGAGCGAGTCCAGGACAGCCAAGGCTACACAGAGAAACCTCATCTCTAAAAATAACAAAACAAAAAACCAAAATGACTCTGGGAAATGACTTCCATACATTTTTCTCCTCCACTGTTCTTTTGTTCCATCCTTTCTCTAAAAATGTTTTACTTAGTTTTACTCTATGTGCGTGAATGTCGGCCTGTGTGTATGCAGGTGCCATCTGTGCACAGTGCCTGTTGATATCGGAAAAGGGTATCATGTCCCCGAAAATGGAGTTTCAGGTGGTTATGAGCCATGAGATAGGAACCAAACCTGACCCTGTGCAAAAGCAGCAAGTGCTCATAACTGGGAGCCATCTCTGCACCTCTTTGTTCTAGTCTTATTACCAGAGAGGCAGTTATTCAACCACTGAAGGAACTTCATCATGCCTGGGGATGCAGCTCTGTGTGGAGTGCTTACCCAGCATGCACAAGGCCCCAGGTTCAATTTCCAGAACTAGTCAAGTTGACAACCAGAAATAGCCACCCCAGCAGGCGAGGATCAAGGTCTGAAACAGCGTCATGTCTGAAGACTTCCCCGTGGAGCAATGCGTGATGACTGCCCATAGCAATCTGTAGACAGAACAAACGCAGACAAGCTAGAGTCATGAGCAGCATGGTCCAGGCCTGGTCAAGAGGGTGGAGAATAGGGCCAGGGACTGGGAAAGCTTTCCTCCTGCTCCCTCGCTAGTTCCTCCACATTTGAGGAGCAACCTGTCAGCGACCTCTCAGGGGGCCCCAGTGCAAGCACTTCAGCACCTGGCTTGGTCCCGCTGCCGAAAGGAGTTGGGCACCCAACCCCGGAGCCAGCTGTGCATCTTACCAGCTGTCGAAACCATTTCAACACAGCATTGTGCAATTTCCAAAGGGAAGTTACAGAGATGAACAGGCATGGTTGTCCTTTAATGCACTGTCCTGTACTCTGTCCACCCTGGCCAGAAAAAGAACAGTTAACAAAAAGATGGCATGAGTGAAATGTAGAGCCATTTCTGACGGGTTCCTGGGTTTAACGTTACAAGTCAAGTGTGGCCACAGGCTGAGGTTTGGCTGTGACTCAGGGCTCCTGCGGCTTCCTCTGTCTCCCTCCTGACCCTTCACTGTTCTCTCTTCTCTGAAAGCAATGCTCTTGGCTACAATAGTTCTAGGGTTCCAGACTCCCCTACCAAGTCCTGATATTGACATCAGCACTTTCTCACTTGGACCTTCTCACTAGATGTCCTTAACTGAAGCCAGCATATCCTGGCCACAAATTAGTTTTTCCCACTGGGGTCTCCCTCATCCTTCCCCTCCCACTTACCCTATGCACGGACCCCTGACCAGAACCAGCAGGGATTTGAGTTTCTCGGCAGCACCTGGCTTTTCCTCCTGTAAGAACACACTTTGTGTGTTTATATTCCAGAGAATTTTAAACTAAGATAAAGTGATAGCACCCACCCCTGTCAATAGCCATGCACCAGTCCATGGCTAGTCTTGTGACCTTTGTTGCTCCCTGGTTCCCCATTCTACCACGTCAGTGTAGCTCTAAATGCTTTAAGTGTGGGTTTGTAAGCGACAAGGACTTGAACAGACACACACACACACACACACACACACGAATGCACACACACATGTTGTCACACCTAAGCTGATGCTTCTCAAGATCAGCAGAATGACCCAGTCATTCTGGGATGACCCAGTCTGTCTTAAGACTTCAGGCGCTGTTGACAGGTGGCATCTAATTAAGCAGTCCTGAAGCTCATTCAATAAACTACCAAGTCTGACCTTAGCGTTGTCCACTGTTTGCACTCCACTCACCGCTGGCTTCTGGTGTGTTTGGGTTTCCTCTCTGCTCAGCCCTTCCTTTCCGCAGGCACTGTTCGTTGAGAAGCTGATGACTTGATTTGACTTTCTGTCGAGAATGCTCCATGGATAGGGGGTGGAGGGTATCCCCTGCGCCATTGCTAGCTGGTTGCTGTTGTTTTATCGTTGCAAACCTTGGGGCCATGAGATGGCCCAGTCTGTGAGATGGAAGGAGAGAGCTGACTGTGCAGTGCTGTCCTCTGACGTCTGCGGAAGCACCACAGCTTGTGTGCCCACATTGCTCATGCAAACACACAACAGTAATAATACATAAACTTATAAAATGATGCCTGGGTGAGTGGCAACAGCTGAAAAGAAAGGATGAGGAGCAGGATGGGTAGCTTTGCTGTCCAAGTCTGACAACCTGAGTTCAAATCCCCAACACCTGCATAAGAGCTAGGCCCCACGAGTTTGCAATCCCAGCGTTGGTGGGTGGAAACTGGAGCGCTCTGGCTCAGGAAGACACCTTGTCCCCCAAACTAAGGTAAACAGGGGTTGAGGGAGACATCTGATATCAGCCCCTGGTTCCGATGGGCACAGATATGCACACGAACCTTCACACACGCACACGCACACACACACACACACACACACAGGCACACATGCGTGTTCAAGAATGAATCCACATGTCCGGTGCCACTGGCCACACAACACGTATGATGTAGAGACTTCTATGCATGGAAGCTGATGGCAGGAGGCTTCTTGTGGAGGGCAGAGGGGCCAGCGGTCGGTCCGGTTCAGCCTCGGTAATTACGTCAGCCCTGACCAGGGGTCAGTGTGTCTAGAGAACTCTGTTGGGTTTCAGTTCTTCTGAGAAGGCGCTTTGTCACAGCACTGTGGTTCTTCTGTCCTGTTGTAATAAATGATAATAATACAAACTACAAGCGAGTCATCCGTTTTTATTTTTATATCTGTGGGTGATTCCTGCACCACACATGCGCACTGCCCAGGGCGGCCGAATGGGGCACTGGACCCTCCCTGAAACCTGAGATAGAGTGGAAATCCACTCTATCTGGAAATCCACCCGCCCCCACTCCCTCCTCTGTCCTTAGTGACCCCTTCCGACTGCTTGAGGCCATGAGAATTCTAGGACAAAACTGGATGGTTCCCTTGTTGCTGCGAGGATCAGCAAAGGAAAAGCCCCGACAAGGTGTGAGACTCAGCAGAAAGGCCTGGCGAAGGCGTGGTGTGGTTCGGTGGGGGAACCAGAAGTCACAGGAAAGGTCCTTAAGCCCGTCCCTAGGGGGGTTCCTGCTAAAGTGAAACTCACAACTGTAACCACAGCTTTTGTGGAAAAGGCACCAAGAGATTTAAGTGAGGATGGCTTATCCCGCCTTTGTACGTGTGTGCGCGTGTGTCTGTGTGGTACACACATATGTGACACCCATGTATTGAGTGTCCTAAACTTATAGATGACGCTGACTTGATGACTCGTGGACAATGTTTACAGTTTATTTGGGAAAAGCTTGAGTGTCCCAGTAAAGACACTATTGAATATGACACCACTTGAATGTAAGAACACAAAGGGACGAAGGCACCGAAGGGTTACACAGTTGCTCACAATGGCCGCTCTGCGGCAGCTCGCGCATCCCGCACGCGGAAGACCCGTTCCAGGCGCTTCCAGTCCTTCACTAATATAGCACTACAATAAACTGCGTGAGCCGACCTTTCCTTTTCCTTTTTATTTGCGACAGACGTCTAAAATAGCCCATGGGCAAAAGGAGTAGCTGATGATTGATCTCAGTTGTCAATCTGACCAGCTCTAAAGTTATCTGGGAAGGCTGAGCGATGACTCAGCGGTGAAGAGCACTGGCTGCTCTGTCAGGGGACCTGGGTTTGACTCCCAGTAGCCACACAGCAGCTCTCGGCTGTGTGTAACTCCAGTCCCAGAGATCAGTACCATCTTCTGGCCTCTTCAGGCACTTCAGGTTCACGGCGCCCAGACATACATGCAGGCACAGCACCCATACACGTACAATTAATTACCTAACCAATTAAATTTAAGCTCACCTGTAGGATGGGCCTGTGGCATTCTCATGAAGGGTTATCTTTATTGCATTAACTGAGTTAGGAAGACAGGTCCACTGTGGGTAGTGCCATTCCCCTGGCAGGATCCTGACTGTAAAATGGAGAAGGAGAGGTGAGCCGTGTGCACTCAACCCTCTCTGTCCCTGACTGTGGGTGCAAGATGGTCAGCTGCTTCAAGCTCCTGCTGCCTTGTCCTCCCCACCAGGATGGACTGTACCCTTGAACTGTGAGCCTGAGTAAATCCTTTCTTTTCTAAGTTGTTTTTGTCAGAGGATTTTATTGTTGCAGCAATAGGAGAAGAAACAAAGACAGGTGGCAGGAGAGCTTAGTGGGAACACGGGGGAAATTGTTCTAGCTTTAAGTCTCACTGTCGTTAGGCCAGTGGGCAAATGCCATCCATAACCGGTTACACAGCATACTCCCTTGGCAGGAATAGCTGTCTGGGGGCTGGGGGGGGGGGGTGCCATTCCAATTGTCAGCATTGACTGTCATCTTTAAAAACTTTTAATAACTTTCTAATACTAAAACTTGTATTTACAAAGGGAGTATAGACCAAAATATAAGAAACATATAACTTAATAGAGGAAGAGGGAAGGAAAACAAAAGAAATCAGGTTTTAATTGTGACCGTACATACAAATGAAGAGAGAGGGCGTGAGAGAAAGAGAAATACACTGCATGACATTGCCCATCTGAAAAATACCAATTTTATGTTAAAGGTTGGGAGTGGGAGAATTGTGAAAATGCTCAATAATATAAACTTTCATAGAGGCTGCAATTAACAATCCAGTTTTCATAAAATTGAACAGTTACTAAAAAAAAAATAGGCCTTGGATATTGTTACCACCCCACTCACAGGAACGGTGACCAGGTAACTTGATAGCTAGCAAACTAAGCTGACTGTGGTGGTCACTTCGTAATATTTACCTTTGTCACATCATCCCATCGAACACTTTAAAACTGTGCAATTTTTTGGTGGGGTGCATAGGCATTTTTGGTTTGTTTTTGTTTGGTTTGGTTTGGTTCTTTTTTTTTTTTTTTTTTTTTGAAACAGGGTTTCTCTGTGTAGCTCTGGCTGTCCTGGACTCCCTTTGTAGACGAGGCTGGCCTTGAACTCACAGAGATCCACCTGACTCTCCCTCCTGAGTGCTGGGATTAAAGCAGAGTACCAGGGCAGATACATTTTAAGACAAGGTCTCATTAGGTAGCTCTGGCTGGCCTGGAGCTCACTGTGTAGACAAGGCTAGCCTCAACCTCAGAGAGATCCAACCGCTTCTGCCTTCCAAGTACAGGAGTAAAGGTGTGCGTGGCACAGTTTTAAATTTATGGCATTTATATTTTTAAAAAATTGTATTTGTCAGTTATCTTAATGTGATAATCTTATGATTCCTGAACACATAAAAGTTTGCCTTACATAATAATTATATTTTTCAGGACCTCCAGGAAGCTCTGGGAGAAAGTCAGTAGTAATTCTCATGCAGTCTTAGAGTGGGGAAGGTTCCACATTATAACAAAAATAATTGAAAAATTTGAAGCAAACTAGAGAAAGATATTTGCAATCTGTATCACAGGTCATCTGTATCACAATCATCTTAATGTAAAAAAGATCTCACATATATATGATATATATAGAATGGTTTGTATATATAAAATATAGTGATTTATATGACATAATGATTATATATGACATATAATGAATATATATGTATATACAGTGTGGGGATGGAGAGAGAGCTCCGTGGTTAAGAGCACTGACTTGCATTTGATCCCAGCACCCACATAGCAGTTTACAACCAGTTCCAGGGGCTCTGACACCTTCTTCTGTTCTCTGTGTACAGCAGGCATGTGTGTGGTGCACAGACATACATGAAGGAAGCACACTCATATACATAAAATAAACAAACACGTAAAAATTAAAATAACAATTCAGTAGAAAGTGGGGCAAATTACATAGAAATATAGTTTACAGAAAAGAAAATAGAAATGCTTTAACAATATCTATATATCAGCTAGGCTACTTAGGGGAGGAGAGGTTGATTTTGGCTCACGGAGGGCATGCTTCGTCATGATGGGAGGCTCGGCAGCTGGAGCCACACACGCTTGGTGACAGGAACTTGTGGTTGTGGCTTGTTCATACACTGGCAGATCAGCGAACAAAGAAAGCTGGGCCAGAACCAGGGGTGGGCTACCGCCTTCAAGACCTGCTTCTAGCAACCCCCCTCAGGCCATAGGTTCCAAAGACTCCACAGACTCCCAAAACAGTGTCACCAGCTTGGAACCAGGTATTCCAACACATGAAGCTGCAAGGGACAAATCACAATCAAAGCATAATTTTACATAGATACATACATGCACATATATACACACATGTATGTATGTGTATACACATATTGCACATATAGATAGATGCTCGAGAGAACTTGCTAACCCATCATAGCTTCCTACACCATTTCAGTTGCACATGGAAGGTCAGCCCTTTTAGTGGTTGCTTGTTAAATCTCTCGTCTCTGGGTGTTTGTGCAGGACTATGGGGTTCATGCATGTGTGCACATTTGAACATGTGTGCAGAGGCCAGAGGACAAGCTCACTGTCAATCTTCAGGTGACATCCACCCTGCTTTTGAGGCAAGTGTCTCCTATTGGCCTGGAGCCTGTCAGGTACGGTAGGCCTTAGAGCAGCTGAGCCTCAGGGATTTGCCTGTTTGTGCCTACATGTCTTCTGCTGGGGCTGCAGGCATGGGCCATTGTTCACAGGGGGTGTGGAGGCTCAAACTTATGCTTGCAAGGCAGACGCTCTACTGACTAGATTATGAGCCCCCCAAATCTTTAAATCTTAGCATCTATTCTTGCAAAATCAATGCAAAGTGATCATCTCCACCCTCTACCTAAACAACGCTTCCATTGTTTTATCTTATGCAGTATATTCACCCATATTAAAAAATGTTTATCTTTTGCAATATATTCAAATGACATACAACTCAACGATACGAAAGTCATATAGAGAAATAGCTTCACCCTTATCCACAGCCTGTTTATTAACAAAGCCATCTTCACCAGCTTCAAGGACATACAGCAATTATCAATTATGTAATGAATTGTTTTGTTTTGGCAAATGGTAGAAGTCTTTCTCCACTGTTCCCCACTGTGCCCGTTTTACTGTGCAACTGTGAAATCATGTTTCATGTTCCTACTTATCCACTGGCTCCTTTCCTGAGATGAAGTTATTGAGCAACCCCTGTTCATTGCTACAATGTACTGACATTCCGCAGTTGCTAATGGTAGAAAAAAATCTGCCTCTTACAGAAATATGTTTACTTTGTATCATAGCTCAAATACATTCTCTTCCTGAAGAATGCTGAGGCGATTTCTCACTTGTGCTGTTTCAAACAGCAGCAGTACAGACAATAACATTGTGCTGTGTCTTCCCAAGTGTCTGTGGGTCCCTGTGATAATCTACTTCCTTTTTATGTGGGGGCAGGGTTTTGAGACAGGGTTTCTCTGTGTAGCCTCAGCTGTCCTGGACTCTTTTGTAGACCAGGCTGGCCTCAAACTCACAGAGATCCTCCTCCTGGAGTGCTGGGACTACAGGTATGCACCACGGAGCCCAGCTATCTACTTCATTTGGAAAGTGCCTCAAAGTCACGAGCTTTGGAAGCGAACGCTTATGTGAGTGCATCAGTCACTGTCACAGGATTCGCCACTGCACCCGTGCTGCAGCAGGTTCTTTACAGGTTGTTTACACATGAGTCTATGGGGCATTCCTATTCAGACCAGCACAGGCACCGATGGATCTCTTTCATAGATCATCTTTTCAAGGATGTCTATATCTTGGTCTGAAAATGTCTTTAATCACCTGCTATTCATTAATCCCACTCTCTCAGGAAAGCTGAGTTGATGTTTCTTTTCCCTGGCACTTGACATCACTAATTGTATCAGAACTGTTTGTTTCCAACCAAAACTGAGCTGCTGATATCTTTATAGTCTTCCTTCCTTCTGGTGACTGTATATATACGCGCAGACATACTTCCTCTGACAAGGCCACACCTCCTAATAATGCCACTCCCTGTGGGCCAAACATTCAGACACATGAGTCTATGGGGCCATACCTATTCAAACCAGCGCAGGCACTGGTGGTTCTCTTTCATAGATTATCTTTTCGAGGATGTCCATTTAGAAAACAGCTCTGGAAGAAAGTAGCACCACCCTCCAGGCAATGAGGAGACCGCTTTGATGTTTAAGATACTGGATGGCTGTCTCCTCTACAGGGAAGGACAGGCAGGCTTGCTGGGTCTGTTAGGGTTTCCTAAGCCTGAGTTCCGCCGTCAAAAGTGCGGCATTCGTCTTAACCTCAGCCACTCCAATGCACAGAGGAGACTTGAGAGCGAGAGTGATGAACCTGAAGGTGATGCACACCGGCCGCTGGGTTGAGCAACAAAGCCCCCCGCTGTGGGACTGCAAACTCACACACTGTGGAATCAGGGAGGCCGCTCCTCAGCAAGATGGGGACAGCTCTACCACAAGATCCAGGTACACCGCTCTTGGGCGTGCACCCAAAGGAAGCGGCATCCTATTACAGAGACACTTGCTCAACCATGTTCATCGTGCTCTATCCGTAATTAGACAGAAACCGTTAACAGCTTAGATGTCCCTCAACAGATGAATGGATAATGTGGTTCACTTACACAATGGACTATTCCCTAGCTGTTTAAGAAAAATGAAATTATAAAATCTGTAGGTAAATAGATGGCACCAGGAGGTAGTTCCTGATCCATTGGCATCCCTGACCCAGAAAGACAAATATGAAGGTACTCATTTATATGTGGATATTAACTCTTAAGTCAATGATAACCAAACTAGAATCCATTGACCCACACAGGTTACGTATAGAGTCAGGAACTAAGGAGAGACTGATAGATACACCTAAGAATGAGAAATAGAGTAGATAGTGGTGGATGGGTTGGTGGGTGGATGGATGGATAGATGGATGGATGGATGGATAGTGGTGGGTGGGTGGATGGATGGGTGGGTGGGTGGGTGGATGGGTGGATGGATGGATGGATGGGTGGGTGGGTATGGGGACATTGGAACAGAAAGATCAAGTGGGAAGAAAAGAGGAGGAAAGAGAGAGTGAATGTTAATACTGTAGAAGCTTTGTAAAATATACAACTATATGAAAGGGTCTAAATGAAATAGTCAAATAATGGGGAGACAGAGTGCCAACTGGACATTTCTTGTTACTACATGAAGCTTCCAGTCCCCTGATTGGGCTATACCTAGTCGAAGATTGTAGGTTGATCTACACCACACCTACACAATCACTGAACAAAGAGACATCAAGCTGGTGCCTACACAGAGCCTACCCCCACATGCCAGCACCTATGGAAAGTAATTTCAGGATGACCCAGGATGAAGCAGAACTAGAGTTTATGAGAGGGTATTTTAAACGTAGATTGTAAGCACGAAGATTAGTTCAAACAAGAGGGGCTTGGACGAGAGTGAGACACAGGCAAGCGTGGGCGTCAGCTTCCCAAGGACACTCAGACTTCCCTGTCTTTCCAGCAGCCACACGCAGGAGTTTTGGTGATTTTTAAACTTACTATCTCTGGGAAGTTGCTGAGGAATTTTTTAAATTATTATTATTTTTCTCCTTTTTAATTAATTTTTTATTTATTACAATTTATTTACTTTGTATTCCAGCTGTAGCCCCTCCCTTGTCCCCTCCTAATCCCATCCTCCCTCCCTCTTTTCTCCTCATGCCCCTTCCCCAAGCCACTGATAGGGGCGGTTCTCCTCCCCTTCCATCTGACTCTAGCCTGTCAGGTCTCATCAGGAGTGGCTGCATTGTCTTCCTCTGTGGCCTGGTCAGGCTGTTCCCCCTCTCAGGGGGAGGTGATCAAAGAGCCAGCCATTGAATTCAGTCAGAGACAGTCCCTGTTCCCATTACTAGGGTACCCACTTGGATACTGAGCTGCCATGGGCTACATCTGTTCAGGGGTTCTAAATTATCTCCATGCATGGTCCTTGGTTGGAGTATCAGTCTCAGAAAAGACACCTGTGCCCAGATTTTTTGGTTCTGTTGGTCTTGCTGAGGAATTTAAATGAGAAATCACTGCATAGTTCCTGAGCTGTACGCCCTGGCCAGGGCTGCTTTTGGGCACTGTAGAGTACCTGGCTGCAGGAGGTTTGGATGCCTTCCCTGCAAGCCAACTTGGTAGTCTTGTTTGTGAGAGTCCCAGAAAAAAATCCAGGAGAGGGGCGAGGTCAACTCCATTATACCAGGTGTAAGCCTGGTTTGCTGTTATCTTAATATACATACATACAAGTAAGTACTGTCTCTGTGTCAGCAGTCTTCCCAGGGTTCCCAGTTGTGCTGGAATGGTTGGTTTTCAGCTGCAGAAGGGCTCCGTTTCCTTTCCATGTTCTCATAGTTTTCTGTCTTTTCGCCTGCTGCTGTATTAGCTTTGTAAGCTTTTGGATCCCAGCACTGACATTCATGCTTCCTACCCCCGTGAACTCTCCCCAGATCACCCCAGTTTCCCGACTTCCACCTCCAGCCCAGGGTCCCTCTCAGTCAGACCATCACCTTCTTTGATCTAGGATGGGAAGGGAAGCAGCTTTTGCTTTTGTTGGGTTAGTTTCTTCCCATATCTTTTCCAGAGAGCAGGCAGTGCTCTGGGTTTCTGATAGTAAAAACAGAAGACACAAATAAGAACAGGGAGAACAGCAGAATGTTAGGGGGATGGCTGGGTGGTGGCCCACACCTTTAATCTCAGTACTTGGGAGGCACAGGCAGGCAGATCTCTGTGAATTCGAGGCCAGCCTGGTCTACAGAGTGATTCCAGGACAGTCAGGGCTTAAAGAACCAACAGAAGAATCTTAGGGGAAACAGTGTGAAAGCAACACAGCACATTCCCCTCGGTGGCCCTTCAGCTTCCGGTGTCTGCAGCCCAGGCAGTCTCCAGCCAGGTGAGATGTCAGCTTGTTCCTTATTCCCTATCCCTGGGGGCCCACACCTCCCCTTACGCCTCTGTCTCTAGGGGACCCCACCTTTCTGACGGGCTCCAGCTGCTGCCATCTGTGCTTAAGCCGTCTTCCCTTTAAGCAGCTACGGCCATTTTCCTTTCTTTCTTTCTTTGGGACTCAGCTGCTGTGGGTTGAAAACATTTTGTTGTTGTTCTGTTTGCTCCATGCGAGTGTCCACTTGCATCCCGAGTCCTCACACCTGGTCGTGTACTTCTGCAGGACTGCCTATCCGCCCCTGGCTGTCTCCTCCATAGAACCTCACTGAGGAGACCTGGGTTTGAAGGACATTTGAAAGACTTAGCTATAAAAAAAAGTCCCGAGGTTAGCTAAGCCCTCCTGCCCTGACTGACAGAATCCCACCATTAAGACAAGAAAGGATGTTCTGACACAGCACAGCTGATGACTTCCTGGAGTCTTAATTTTCCAAAAGACTGGAGTTATTTCAGGGTTCATCTGATGGTAAATGGAAGCTTGGATTGACTTCCTGTTCTCCCTGCAGGGAGATAGAAAACGAGAGAAGGCTGCAAAGATTCCAAGAAGGAAGCAAGCACTGAATACAAATGTCAGTGGTCACAGTCTCTGCTGCGGGCTGGATTCTGCCAAGCAGCTAAGAGCTGTCACCCCACCTGCAGCATCAGACAGTGAGTGCTGGGATTTCTGTCCTCATCCTGTGAAATAAAGTCTGTGAGGTAAAATAAGTGGTCCTTGATCTCTGGATGCTGTTCAGGAGGGCACGGCATGCCTCACTTTTCCTGCCTAGGACTGGTGATAGCAAGGAGACTTTGGCTCCTTGTGATCTTGAAGCATTAACGAAGAATTTAGTATCAATTTGTTAAGTTCTATCACTAACTTTAAGGAGTTTTAATATCAGGAGTTCTTTTGTTTTCAATAAATCTGTATATAGAATCTGAGGATTTATTGAACTGCAATGAAAAACAAAGCATTTTAAAGCTATGTGTGTCAGTTCTTATTACAACTTAGAGCCTTCCCTCCATTGCTAACATGGGAAGAATATACGCATACAGCAGACAAGGCAAGATGTCAGACATCTGTAATGGCAGCATTTGGCAGGCTGAGGTGGGAGGATAATGAATTCAAGGCCAGCCTGGACCACAAATTGAGACTTCTCAAAAAACAAAGCAGTAATAAATAAATAGTAGCCATCAAGATTTATGCCATGGGTGGTGGTGCACACCTTTAATCCCAGCACTCCGGAGGCAGAAGCAAGGGAATTGCTGTGAATCTGAGGTAAGCCTGGTGGCCTCAATAGTGATAGGCCAGCCAGGGCCACATAGTAAGAACCTGTGGGGGCGCGTATGTGTGTGCGTTTAAAAATTAAAGGCTAAGCCAGGCCTGATGGCGCACACCTATAATCCCAGCGCTCAGGGAAGCAGAAGCAGGTTGGCCGCTGTGAGTTTGAGGTCAGCCTGGTCTACAAAGTGAGTCCAGGACAGCCAAGGCTACACAGAGAAATCCTATCTCAAAAAAAAAAAAAAAAAAAAAAAAACAAGAAAAAAATTAAAGGCATTTTCTGAACTTCACAATTCAATGTGTGTGCCCAAAACACAGCCCTACTAAATGTTTCTCGCTACTAATAGCTGCTGTTTACCCTATGACAATTCAAAGTCTGGACAAAGATTGACCAGCCTGTGAAAACTAGAATGTTTAGCAAACGGGTCTTTAGGAAAGCATCAGCTGAGTTAGAAAAGTTTCAGTTGCTTTAGGTAGATGCTCTGCCCTGAATCTCGGCATTGCTTCTGCATCCAGCACAGGGGCGTGGAGATTGCTCATCCTCCAGTTTCTTCTGGTTGAGAAGGCCTCCCAAGACCTTGGTGGAAGTGATCTGTGAGGTTGAGGATCTTAGCAAATGCTAGCTCCTTCTTTCTTTTTACTCTAAGCTGACCCACATTCCCTGAACACAGGACTTCATCCTACAGGTTATATTTAGCAGCAGCTAAATGAGAAGAAGGGCTGAGTCTCTCCAGCTCAGCTTAAAGCTGAGGGAAATTACTGAGTCATGAAACAAGCTCCCACCACAAGGGTGTTGCACAATAAGATTTATTATGCAATAGAAAAAGCCATCAAAAGGTCTATCTACGGCACATCTCTTCAGCATGTACTGGTCAGGGGAACCCTGCTTCTATGATGCTGACAGCAAGGCCCACCTAGAGCCCAGATGGACTAGTCCTGCTGGTAAGATGGAAGACATATGAAAGCCAATTAGATAAGCTGATTCTCCCTATTTCTTATTAGCAAAACGACAAAAACAACAGCAACTCTGTGAAACATCAAGCTCAACCACAGCAGCTTAGAAGGCAGTAACAGGGCCAGAGAGAAAGGATTAGATGCAAAGGCCAAATTAGTCCTGCAGCTATGTTAAAATGGCAGCTTCTCCCCTAGAAGTTTTCTGCCTTAGATAACTCACTTAAAAATCTCTAAGCTTATTGAACAAGGGCGAGGGGCACCTCATCCCATATCCCGGAAGTCGACTGAAAAGAATGAAGACGACACAGCTAAAAGGCAAGGCACTGTGCACAGAGCAGAGCGCATGCTTCATGCTGGGAAGATGGAGTGGAGTGGGAGGCCCCGGAACACGGGCTGATGGCCTTTGCCTCCGTCCGTGCACTTCCTGCTTATTCGCCCATCCCCTTATCTGCGTCAGCCACCTCTCAAAAATGAACACACACACCCGTTAGTTGATGTAGAAAAGGGCAGTACAGTAGAAACAGGTCTTTGGATTTTCTGAGCCAATGAAATTTCTCCAGCAGCTGGAATCAACAGAGGAGTACTATCAAGCTGTTTCTTTCTTTAAACCAAGACAATGAAAAATAAAAGAGAAGAAAACGCACATCTTACCATTGACTGCCACCACGATTTTATAAAACAAGCCCACTGCTAATGTCCATGAATTAGGAAGACCATCAGCTCAGCATACAGGGCAGACTAGTTCTGTCTTGGATGGATGGCAACTAACGTGAGCTGGCAGGGGCTCGGAAGGGGCAGCTTTGAGTCACTGCCTCAGTTCATAAAATGACCGGTGTCCTGGCTAGGGTTATGTCAACTTGACACAGGCTAGTGCCATCTGAAGGGAAGGCCCTCAGTGGAGAAAAAGCCTTAGTAAGATGAGGCTGTAGGTAGACTGTAGGGCATTTTCTCATTCAGTGATTGATGGGGAGGGCCCAGCCCATTGTGGTGGTGTCACTCTTGGGCTGGTGGCTCTGGGGTGTATAAGAAAGCAGGCTAGAAAGCCATGAGCAAGCTCTAGGCACCCCCATCCCCACCTCTCCCACCCTCACCTCCATCTCCCTCCCCCCAACCCCAAAGCTTCTGCATCAGCTCCTGCTTCCAGGTTCCTGCAGGCTTGGCTCCTAGTCAAGTCCTGACTTCCTTGACTAGGAACTGTGATATGGAAGTGAAAGTCAAATTACCCCTTTCCTCTCCAATTTGCCTTTTGGTTGTGGTGTTTCACGGGGCTACAGAAGCCCTGACTAGGACGCCTGGGGGCATAACCCCAAGCAACAAGCCCAAATCTGCCAGTTGCCCAGAGAAAGCGTTTTCCTGGAGGAGGGGAAGAGAAAGTTCCTCTAGGTTCTTCCTACAGCACATTGTACGAAGTTTTAAACGACAACAGTAACACCCCAAGATGGACTGGGGAATCTGTGCAAACTATAACCTGACATAGGCTAGCTTTCAACAGTAGCAACACCGCTACATCTGAGGGAAACATTCTTCCCACGAGAGAAGGAACTTCAGGGGATCAATATTCTTGGCATGAGAGTTTTAGTTCTCCTATCAAAGGTAGTTAGCACTGCAAGTCCTCATGCTTGCCGGACCTTGCCGGACCTTGCCGGACCTTCCCCTCCCTCTGCGCTGCTTGGCCAATTGTGTCAGATTGTGAGGTCAACCTCCCACCAACGGGAGCCGCAGTTACCACCTTGGTCAGAGGAAAAAGATGGGGAGCCATTTGGGCATGTTAGCCCTGTCTGCGTCTGTCTCTTTCTTTTTATAAAAGCTGCTTCGCCGAACAGCGTTCTCTTTGTGTCTTCCTCTGTGCGACACTGAGATTAATTATTGTTTGTTTCTAATAGATTAGACTGTGTATTTTTATGTGGGTCTGGGAAATCATATTTTTGTCAAACAAACCTTCGCCAGGAGAGGGCTCAGAGACTTTTCAGTATCTCTGGAAAGCAGGTCCTGTGTTGATAGTTAAACATTCAGCTCCCCTGGAGCAGACAGCCCCCGCCCCCCAACAGAGCTGGGAATCCTGATGAGCCACAAGGTCAGATGGACTCCAGATAAGTACCACTGTCAATCACCAGCCTAAGTTTCCCACCTATTTCCTATTCCAGAGGGTGGGATTCCTCCCCCATAACCTGGTTTTGGGACACCCCTCCCCCAACTAGACCATGGGCCTAAAAGGCCATGGCCTAAAAGTTTCAAATGAACACCTAAGAAAGTTTTTTTCTCCCTAACCTGCTTTCTGTCCACATATACGGTCCAGTACCCAGCAAGTCCAGGTGTTTCCTTGAGGTCTGCGTGTAGGGCAGCTCCGAAGCAGCCACCCACAGGTGGTCAGTCTACCCTCACAGACTGCTTCCACGAGGCCTGCACTCTTTCCTGGCCACAGATGTTCTCACAGATCCTGGACGGCAGTGTCGCAGCTGGCTCTCCCAGGACTTTGCCAGGACCCCAGTTTTCTTAGGGTCCCCAAAGATGTCATCACCCCAAAGTCAGCAGGAAGAAGTCCTTCTGAACACAGTGTCCTCATTCCTGCCTCACTGCCCCTTCCTAGCTTGTCATTTTAAATTAAATAAGAAAGGAGGAATGTTAGTTCACTGACCCCACTAGCCTGCCTTCAGGGGCCTGGCAACATTTACACCATCCTCCGCCACCACCAGAGGTGTGCTGGATGAAAGGACCCGCCAGCCCTCCCCACCCAGCTTGCTCTAGCTCTCTGTTCTCTCTCTGTCTCTCGTGTGTGTGTGTGTGTGTGTGTGTGTGTGTGTGTGTGTGTTTGGTGTGCAGATGCCTGGATCTGCTGGAGTTGGAGTTACAGGTGGTGTGAATCAAACTCTGGTCCTACAAAAGAACACAATGTACTATTATCTGCTGTGCCATCTCTCCGGCCACATCAGAAACTATTTTTATTCATTCTCTCACTCAGCACAGAGCTACTGAATTCCCTGTGTGCTGTCATGGAGTCTCTGCCTTGAAAACAGAGCAGGAACTGAAACAAGTTCCTTTGCTTTGGGGGGAAGATAGATGACAAGTGAGATACATACTTCACCGATACAAAATAGGAGTGGGCAAGCGCCATAGAGAAATCAAAAGCAATGAAGGTAGAAAGAAATGTGTGTGTACATGTGTGTGTGTGCAACAACAGCTCTATTTAAAATTTTTTTTTTTTTTTTTTTTATCCAAAAGACATGGAGCAAGGAGAGAACAGTGACTTTGGAGGGCAGGCGCCCTGGGCAGAGGGAAAGGCCTGTGCAGGAGTATGCCAGCTTCGAGTAAAGAGGTGAGTGTTGCAGGAGCAGAACCAGCGAGGCCTGGGTCAGGCGATGAAGTACTGGACAGGCAGTGGGACGTAGAAGGGACGAGGAGTCATCCTTACAGAATAATTAAGTTTCAAACCCCAGACAAAAGGCTGAGGAGCCCACTTGTCAAAAGCAGATCCGGCTCCAGGTTCTCCCAGCAGCCCCCAGTCCCTACCTGTTACAAGGTATGGCCGTGCTGCTTTTCCCCCAGGCTCTTCCCCGTGTAATCTAGGCACTTTGGTTACTCGCCTCTTTGCCTCCTGGCTCCTCTCTCCCCTCACCCTTCCCCTCTTCCTCTTCCCACATGACCCAGTTCAGTCAGCTCAAGTCCACTCTGGCCGCTCCCAGATGTGTCCGTCTCTGGCTACACTCTCCACAAGTCTACAATAAAATTTCTCCTCCACCATACCTAGGCGCACCCGTGCCCTTTCCTTTCCTCTTTCTTTCTCTTTTCGTTCAATAATTACAATGGTATTATTTATTAATTTATTTTATTCAACTGTTAATAATTATTATGGCAGCATTAGATCATGTGTTGACTTGAACTGTTTTGTCTGAGGGTCCCTGGGCAGGTTCAGATGACCCAGCTGGCACTTTAACTCCTACGTTGGGAATGACTATGGACAGTGAGCACGGAGGCAGGGAGTCGTTGGCTGAGATTTCTCCGGAAGCAGCAGGGTGACACAAAGGGGAGGGGTCCTGAAGGGTGGGACTCAACTCAGCTTGCCCACTTTAGTGAGACCACTTTAGTTCTGAGAACATGTGAGAAGATTCTCGTTGGGACTTCAAAACAAAGGGGGTGTGCTGCCCAGCTCATGGTCCGTTGTGTGGTCCATGCCCACACACAAGCCAGCTCACACTGGGAGCAGGAACCCCACGTAAAGGCTGGGTATCATCAGAGAGCTTCATGGAGCGTGTGTAGAGCCAGAGGCTTGTGTAGACAGACAGGGGAGGCTGCTGAAAAAGGAAGTGGAGCCAGCACTCAGTTTTATCTGCTTTGTCCATAAAAGGAGATCAGACACTTCACAGAAGCCTGTGCGGGGCTGGAGTGTACATTCTGTCTGCTTTCGCTCCACACAGATTATGTTGTCCGTCCACAGCAAACACTAGCTCTTGGTGCAGTCAGCTTCTGTTTACCCGGCTTTGGGAATTTAAGTCCACCTTGGTTAACTGCTCCTTTTAGCGTTTTACAGCATTATATTTTGTCATTCCTGGACCTTTCAGAAAGTAAAATCAGGGCCCTCGTATGGAGGCAAGTCAGTGCTCATGGCTCTGTTCAGGACTTTAATCTGTCTTCCTGTCTTGAAGAATTGCTCTTGGAGCTAATTACGATATTTGGATGTGACCTGGCTTCTCTTCAGAGGGGAACCTCAAGCTGGGATTGACAGGGTGGCAAATCAGGCAGCTGAGAGGCTGCCTCCTTCCACCTCCTTCCTGTATGTTTTCCCACTGACCATGGACTGGCCCACGAGGCTGTCCACCTATGTTCCCAGAAAGCCACCACTAGGCAGTGAGAGCCTGAAGACGTGGTGAACCCCTTTGTCATCCTAGGATTCTACCTATTGTATCGTAGCTTTTGTCTTTATTGGTTCCAGTGTTGGAAAGGGACCACGGATTAAAAACTCTCACCTTAACGTAATTGAAACTAAGTAAAACTGTGTCAACAATTAGGGCTTGATTTCCTGAGGAATATGAACATCTAATTACCTAAATAATAGATGTAGTAACAGCCAGGTGTAGTGTACACCTGTAATCCCAGCACTCCAGAGGCCAGGGAAGAGAATTTCAAGTTTGAGGACAGATTGGACTCCAGAGGAAAACCTGTTTCAAAAAGAAAAATCTTGTAATTGTTATTTTGTTTTAGACATTATTGTTTTGGAGACAGTTTCATATAGCCCAGGCTTCCCTCAGACTCCTAATCTCTCTCCCTCTGCAGTGCTAAATTACAGGCATGCACAACCACCCTTGGTTTGTGTGGGCGTCAAACCCAGATCGACAGGCAGTTTAGGCAAGCACTCTTCCAAATGAGCCACATCCCTGGCCCCTACTCATTTAAAGGTGTTCTTTGTACCTTAACCAGACCCCCCCCCCCCCCCAGGGTTTCTCTGTGTAACAGCCCTGGCTGTCCTGGACTCCATTTGTAGACCAGGCTGGCCTCAAACTCAGATATCTGCTGTCCTCTCCTCCCTGAGTGCTGGGATTAAAGGCATGCATCATTGCTTTAACATTTTAAAAGCCAAGTGGCCTGTTTTCTGTCTCTGGACTTCCTAGTGGAACGGCAAGTTGTGTTTTCTGGAGCTTGCAGCTATCTTAGAGCTGGTATTAATATTGCTAGTGTTTGCCAATAAATTATTAATTATGCTGCAAATGGCTAAATTTGAAGCATAGGAACGACTCTCTAGAGGGAACCCTGAAAGAACGCTGTACCCGAGGATTGTAGGAGGCCCTGGGGGGCAGGAAGGCCCGTGCAGAGATCGGCCAAAGTCAACCAAGGAGCATCAGTGGCTGGTACTGGTGGAGGTTTTACCCTTCAAGCCACCAAGACATCCACCCGGGAGCGCCTGTGGGGAAGATCTCCACACCCTCCCCTCTCTGAGAGGCTCTGCTTTCCTTTACCGCCTGGTCCTGCTGCTAAGCCTTCTGAACTCTAGGACCAGAAGTTCTGGAGGGAGGAGGTGGAGGGGTGAGAAGAAGAAAAGGGAAGGAAGTGGTAGAAGGAGGTGGCTCTGTGAGTAGAGTCCAGAACTCTTCTGTCCCTTCTTCCACGGTGGGGACTACCAGGGCAGTCGGGCAATAGGTCCAAACATCATCTCTCAGGCACCCATGAGAGGCGGCTCCTCTGCACGGGCTGCCCATCCCCTGTCTTCACATGGTGACCTTCTGGAGGTAGCCGTGGTCTGTGGGCCCCAGAGGGTCACAGAGAGTGAAGGACAACTGAACAATAGGGGTAAATGTGCGAGGCGGTGATGCTATGGCCCCGAAGATTATACAGTTTAACTGGATAAACCGATCCTATTTCCATAAACCGATCAACACTGCCTTCATTAGACTGTCCGTGGCTGGACCTACTCCTTTTTTATTTTAAAGGTCTGAAACTACGTAGACAAACTACGCTGTGATTAAAAAAAAAGAAAAAAAAAATGAGCTAACGCCACGAGACGACTGGAGTGTTCTAGTTACGATCCAAGCGGACAGACAGTTGCCACGCACCGCTCACTCTTCCCGGAGCCCTCGCTCTCGGGAGCGGACGCCGCCTCTTTAACCTGCCGGGGCTCTGCGAGCTCTCCCGTGGCCCTCGGCGGTGTACACGGGCGCGCGTGCGTGTGTGCCCGGCGCGCAGGGAGGGAAGAGGCGCGCGGTCCGGGCTCTGCGTCACTCTCCGCACCTGGCGGGAGATGGCCTTCGTGGCGTTGGCTCCGCGGAGGGCGCTCCAGCCCGGTCCCGTCTTCCTGCCAGGAGGGCCGGCGCCCCGTCCCGCCGCGGGTCCCCGGAGCCAGGGGGACGGGGCGGGGGCGGGCTGGAGGCGGGGGTTGCGGGCGTCGGAAGAGCGCACGCCGGCCCCGGGCGCCCGCGGGAGCGCGCTCCACCACCACCTGCTGAGAGCCCCGGCCGCGGCGGGCGGCCCGAGCTAGGCACAGGCCGCGGGGAGCACGCGGGGAGGCCGGATGGGGCGGCGGCCCCGGCGCCGGCCCCGAGCGCCCGTGGGGGGGCGGGCCGCGGAGGCACTGCCGGGGAGCGGGGGGAGGAGGCCGCGGGGGACCCGCACTGCAGCAGCTGTTGCTCGCCCGTGACTCGCCACTTGGGGCCGAGCCGCGCGGCCGGCGTCGCGCGCTGCGCAGGGCCGGGGAGGGCGCCGAGCCCCGCGCCCGGCTCCCGGGGCGCTCGCCAGGGAGAGCCCAGCGGCCGCCCCGCGCCGCTGCCCCCGCGCCGCCCGGCCGGAGGAGGAAACGCGAGCCGCGCAGACGCCTCCCCCGGCCGCCGCCGGCCACACCGCCGCGCCTGTTGCTGCCGCGGAGCCGCGGCGTCCTCGGCGGAGACTTGAGCCGTCCCCACCCGCGCCGCGCGGCCGGCCGAGGACCATGCGCGCCCCGCGCGCCCAGGCCCCCTTCGGGACGCCCGGGGACACCTGCGCGCCCCGGCTCGGCCGCGAGCCCTGAGCGCGCCACTCGCCGGTAGG
Source organism: Meriones unguiculatus (assembly GCF_030254825.1). NCBI lineage: Eukaryota > Metazoa > Chordata > Mammalia > Rodentia > Muridae > Meriones > Meriones unguiculatus. The sequence goes on along the minus strand of NC_083360.1, from coordinate 1,530,857 downwards.
TGCCGCCTCGGGTCCCTCCCCTCCGGCCACCCCGAGCCCCTGGTTGCGGAGAAGCGCGGTCCCGCCACCATGGGCGTTGCAGGCGATCTCCAGGGGTACGCGGGTGGGGGAGGGGAAGCAAGGCTTTCGGGGCCACCTTGTGCCTCCCACTTGAGGGAACCGAAACCTCGCTGCTCTGAGACGAAGGGGCTCTGGCTCCTGTCCTCCTCTTCCTCGCATCTCCCGCCTCCCTCTCTCCCGCCAAGTATCCCCAGGCGAAAGCGTTGGTAGGGCAGCCGGGGGGGGGGCACAGTGACCCAGGCCACCCTGGGAAGCGCAGGGCACTTTGCAGTGACAACTTGGGCAGCTGCTCGGCGGGCGCGGCAGCCGTTCTTTCTGTGGGCACGTCCTGTCCTGGCCCTTTTGGGACCCGGCTTAATTGTCTTCCAGCAGCTTCCGGACGGCTCCTGAGTGAGAGACTCCGGCCTCACCGGCTGCCTGTTCTCTCCTCTTCTCAAAGATGTGTCGTTTCGTTTGAAATTCACCTAGGTGTGGCGTTCCGGGTTGTGATTTTGTTTTAAATGGCTTGTTCCCCGGAAGTTGCTTAAAAAGGAGAAGAAATTGAAAGCGATGATTGTTGCTCCCAGCAGACCGTCTGTCGGCGCCCTGGTGTTGGCGGGCAGGCGCCCGCCTCCTGCACCTCCTGTTTCGGTGACTGGGAGAGTTCTTTCGGTAGTAGACCGTTAGTGGCAGCGCTGAAGGGAGTGTTTGAACGGCCTGACCTAAATGGGTCACACCCAAGGAACTCCGCGGTCTCTACCGGTCCAAACTCGAAACTTTTTTGCGTTGCACCCACACTGGAAAAAGACGTGAAGTGGGTTTCCGTGTGTTGGAGGATGGCCAGGCTTGGGCTCTATTGTTAGCGCAGCTGCTCAGGCTGAGAAGGATGGCACGAAAGTGGGGTGGGAGAGGGAGGGGACCGCTGTGCCCAGAAGCAGGACCGCCCCTCGCAGCCACTTTTCAGGCTCACTACCCATGTTCTTCTGTCTTGAACCTGGCTTACAGCTTGCCGAAGCCCGCGATGCTCCTATCCTTTCTTAGCATTCAGAGGACTTCTCTGGTGCAGAGTCAGCTCCTTCCTGGGACCCTTGAGGACTTTCTTTTTCTTTTCTTTATATTTTTTTGGGGGGAGCAGGGTTTCTCTGTGTGGCCTCCTCTGTCCTGGGCTTGATTTATAGACCAGGCTGGCCTCAAACTCAGAGATCCGCCTGCCACTGCCTCCCTGAGTGCTGATTACAGGTGTGCCACCGTGCCCAGCTCCTTGAGGCCTTTTTAGAGAAATCAGGAAGGTGCATGGAAAAGGATGTAAGATGTGCTTTACAGCTGTTAGCAGCGAGATGCTGGGCCTCCATCGTGCCTGTGTTTATGTATTTGTACCCACCAGTTATAGTGGCCAACTCTCTAAGTTTTTTTGTAAGTAACCATGGCTGTGCCGTGAGCTACTGGATGATAGGAGCAGCGGTGAGTTAAAAGGTACCCCAGAAAGTGCTGCATGTATTAGCTGATGAACAAGCGTGCTGTGGTTGTGACATACCACAGGAGAGCTTTGCAGTGGACCTCCCTGTCACAGCCCACTCTAGGCTGTCCTCAGAGAGCGCAGGGGTTCCCTGATGATAACCCTTCTAACACATAACACCTACTGTGTCACAGTATCTGAGGAACTTTGGGAAGATGAGTGGCTGGAGGAGCACTGGCTGTCCCCTGTCCCTTCACTGTCTAGCCTTTGTTAATCTCTGATCCTGCTTCCCCAGAAGACAGCCTGGACCAAGAAGGCTGTGGCCATGGCCCAGAGCCAGGTGTCCTGGGAGCCGCCGCTTTGTGGCCTGTTATTTTCTAGGATGTGCTCCTAGAGGAGGGCTGCCTGCCACCCCTTCCCCAACAGCTCTTTGATAGAACAAGGGGCAACAAAGCCAGCAGGGATGCTTGGAGAGGACTGTTTCAAAATCTCCTCTTTCATCAACATGAAAGCTCCAGCCTTTCTCTGTGGGTCTCCATCCCCCGCAAAAGCCCCGTATATGCTCATATGGGGACGTGTGTGTGTGTGTGTGTGTGTGTGTGTGTGTGTTACTTTGCCTTGCCCTTCTCAAGTTTAACGGCTGAGGTAATCCCCGTGCTTGATCTGTCTCCTGGCCCCGTCAGCCCTGTTCTGTGCTTGGACATTGAACTTGAAGAAACAGAATCTGTTCATTAAAATAACCAAAGGGCCCCAGCCACCAGCATGCAGGGTTCACATCCAGGAGCAATGAACTGGGTCTGTCTTTAGTCACAGCTGCTCCCGTGTGAGTTAATTTGCTGTTTCCCCCCCTCCCCTTCAACCCTTTATCTCAGTGAAAATTTTAAAAGGAGATTCTCACAAAAGACACAATAGTTTCCTTGATCAAGAGTTTGGACACTTTGAAGTCAAAAATTCAGTTTGGTTGATTCACAGATCTAAGGACAATGGATCCCACCTCAGACTGCAGGTACTTAGGGAAGTTTTGGGTTGTATGAAATAATCCTAACTCTAAGCTTTAACGAGACCAAGAAGAGTGTGGGAAATATGTCTCCGTACTGACAAATACAGCTAATTCTGAGTTTGATGTCACTGTCAGGATAACAGCAACCAGTTCTTTCTTAGAAGCTGACACCGACTAGGTGTGTAACACCCCCTGGGTACCGTGTACCCCTGTACTCCCTAGTCCTGGGAGGAAGGGGTAGATCAAGGCCAGCACTGGCTGCAAGTGAGTTTGTGGTCTTCCTGGGATACTGGCTCCAGACCAGCCAAGTACCCCCACCCAACGGCAATAAACTCACTTCACTTTAGCAAGTCACTGTTCACCTCTTAACAGGCTGGCTCACACCTGTGATTCCAACTGCTGCAGAGCCAAGGCAGGAGGACGGAGGGTTGGAAGCCAGCCTAGTGAATTATGCAATATTCTGTCTTGAAATGAAAAGAAAAGGGGCCCGGGGGTACAGCTCAGTGTTGGAGTCTTTGCCTAGCGTGGATGAGGCACTGGGTTCAATTCCCAGTACAAAAAATAAAAACATAACAAGACAAGTATTATATGAAATCAAGGAATCTGTACTTCCCATAAGAGAGTATCATGAACTTGCCGGAATCTGTGAACATGTACAAGTGGGTTGCTTCACACATGCCTGGCACCTAACTAAAATCCCTGCTGTATCTTTGTTTCTTTCCTTTATGTTTTAACGCTAACATTAAGCTTGACTTCTCAAAGCCGTGGAAGATTTAGATAGAACAACCAAGCTCCTTCAATTAGATGTTTGAGTGTGACGATGCCATTAGAGTGAGAGGTCTGGATTCAAATCTTGCCTTCACCAGTTGCCTTACCAGTGAGGTAACCCCTCCTGTGAACTGGAAGATGAAGCAGGCCTGTCTCAGCTGTGACGGGCATCTGCATCAATTGTCCAAGAAGCAGTGGTTAGTTACAGGTGTTTCTCTAGCAGTGAAGAGTAAGCATGAATGCAAAAGCCGAAAGATCCAGGTTCAAATCCTGATGCTATAGTTAACCATTGGCCCCTAGGCAAGTGCCCTCCCCGTTTTTTTCCTCTCACTTGTCTGTGGTTGTTGTGAGTTAAGTCAGTCAATAGCTGCACGGCAGTTTCATGTTGACACTAGAAAGCAGCCGGGGAGGAGGCTGTGTGTAACCTCGAGGGCCACCCAGGACCCCTACCCTCCTGCCCTTTCTCCTGTATAACAAGATAGAAGAGGATACACGACGTGGTAGCAGCCTGCTGCAGGACCAGCTGGAATTATCTCTGCTTTATGCAAGGGTCCATTCCAAAATGTCATCACTTGAGAGTTTAGATTTGAGAGGCACACCCCAACACGGGGCATGGAGATGGTGAAGAGGCTGGGTCCACTGGCTTCTGGAACTCATCGTCGACTGCTGCCCTGGCTGGAGTAGGCACAGGTGGCTGCCGTGTCCCTAAGCTGTGGCCATACCGTAAGATTGGCGTACAAGGTTGCAGTGTAGCTCTGCTCAGGCTCACTTCATTAAAGCATTGATTCATGGGGGGAGAGTGGCCATCTGGAAACGTCTGCATCTTCTGTGGTCCTCCAACACTGTGTGTGTGTGTGTGTGTGTCATTATAAATAAAACACCTGAGGCTGTACTCCATGGGCTTGCTTCAGTTCCTGCCTCCAGGCCCGTCTTAAGCCCTTGCCCTGCCTTCCCTCACTGATGGACTGTGATGTTGAGTTGTAGCCAAGTAAGCCTTTCCCCCATCAAGCTGCTCTGGTCAGTGTGTCATCACAGCGACAGAAATCAGACTAGGATGTCAAGGAACAGACGTGGTGAGGGCACCCGGACTGATACAACATGGTGGACGCCATCACAAGGTAGAGGTAGAGGTGAAGAGGGGGAGTAGGAAAAGGGAGGAACCCGACTTCTTCGTGTTAAACCCCTTTGTGAGAACTAATAGATTCTTTCAGAAATAACTCATTACATGAGAAGAGAACTTATCTCTTCATGAGGGCGACACTAGGCCCTACCTTTTAAAGGCTCCACTTTTTAACACCGTCACCTTGAGTGCCAGTCTTCCAGACCGGGGGCATCCACTCAAACCACGTGGAGCCCTAGTGCCTCCCTGCCAGCAGTTGAGGCTGAGGCGGGGACAGCTGAAGCTGCCCAGGCCAGTTATTGGAAAATTCCCTCCTACCTTCTGGGGTTTGCTGGATGGGGTCTGGCTATTGGATATTTCTGTCCTACCTTCTGGGGTTTGCTGGGATTCGGTAATGTGGAGCTTGTGAACCCCAGCTTCTCTTGTTCTTAGCCTTCATGTATCTCCCCCACATTTTTGTTCTTAAATCGAAGATGGAAGCAGCTTTTTATCCTCACACAATGTGGAGGACATTTGGTATTCTGCATTATGGAAATTGCAGTCACCAGATTTTTAGAAACAGAAGAAACTTGGAGAGGATCTTATTTTATTCTCCTGTAAGAATAAACTTCAGATTTGGAGAAGTTAAGTAACTTGCTTTTTCACCTTCACTTTTGAAAGCGTTCTCATGGGGGAAATTGAGGTTCTTTCCAGTTTGTGGATGGGAGTCAGGGACTTGGACTGTCTCAAATCTGTCACTAAATTTAGACGAGTCACTTCTCCAGAACTCAGTTGCTTCATTTCATATATGAGGGAAATTCCTTATTGGCTTAAAAGGACCTGGATCACTTTAAAGTCTTGTGATGCTAAGTGCATTCTTTCAGGGTAGCAGAGCTCACTAACAGTTACTGGAAGGGCTCTAGGAACAGTGTACTTGTGTGTGTGGGTAGCTGCTACATCTAAGGGTCATTCGGGAGGCTCAGGCCTTAGCAGAACCCCACTGGACTAACAGGTCATGGGGTTTACTGCCATGGGTACAAGACAGAAGAGACCTCAAGATAGGTGGTTCTCAGGGTAGTTTAAAATGCAAAGGCTCGATCCTGAAAATGGTGTGGCTTGGGGTAACTCTGAAAACAGTGGGGTGATCTGCATTGAATATTATGGGGTATTTAGTTTATTTCATGAAACTTTTGATTGAAAAGTAATATGGTTATTTACCTAGTCTAAGTTGTTGCTTTGACACAAGACCAAGCAGGAGCAACTGAAGGTGGAAGATCCTGATCTCAACAAATTCCAGTTCATTATGGTGGCCGGAGTTGGCTAACCTGTGCTGGGGCTTAACAGGTCTGGAAGAAAAGAGCATGGGCTGAAACCAGAGGTGGACATAGCCTTAGTGTCCTGTCCCCAGCAGCTAGGCCACACATCCCAAAGGTCAACCAGCCTCCCCAGACAGCACCAGCAGCTGGGAACCACGTGCTCAGAACGAGCCAGTTCATAACCAAACCATAGCGCTTATGCTGGAATAATCAGGATTACTCCAGAATCCTTATGTGTGATGCCAATAAAATGGCAGAAATAATTCCATGACTGATAGCTCACCAAGTGGCTGAAATGACAAGGAAGCAGAGGAGAGGTTTTGTCATGCTTGTTGTCACCTGATTTATAAGTGTGTTACCTAAAATAATTGAGAGATCTCAGGTCTATCCTTTGTGCTAATTCTAGAGTTTCTTTAAACACGTCTTGGGATTAGCAGCTGTCAACGGTTAGAACTTAAGGCAGGTTCAGTTACAGGCCTGGAGGACAAGCCAGGCTTTGGGAGGCCACTTCACCGTCAAGGGGGAGAGTATTGTCTATTGGATTGTATGAACTTTTGGGCCTTCTGCTACCACGAGTGGGAGTACGCTAGAGGAAGGGAGGGAGACTCCCAATTTTATAACATATAGCCAGGCACTAAATAACCTATTGCTTTTTTGTTGAAAGTTTGAATATTTAAAAAAGGAAACCCACGAAGCACTGGGCTTGAGAGGTGCCTCAGTGAAGAGGGCATACTGTTCTTTAAGAAGACTGGAGTTGGTTCCCAGCACCCACTTTCGGTCGCTTACAACTGCCTGTGACTCCAGCTCCAAGGAGATGTGATGCCTTTGGCCTCCCAGGGCCCCTTTCATGAGCACATACCCACACACATGTACAAAGCTAAAAATAATAAAAATAAAGCTTAAAAATTTGTTCTAAACTGTGTTCACAATATAAAATTTTGGGCTGGAAAGATGGCTCAGAGGTTAAGAGCACTGGCTGTTCTTCCAGAGGTCCTGAGTTCAGTTCTCAGCAACTACATGATGGCTCACAACCATCTATAATCAGATCTGGAACCCTTTTCTGGTATGCAAGAAAACATGTAGGCAGAACACTATATCCAGAGTAAATAAATAAATCTTAAAAATATATAATTTTACTTTTAGAATATATGCATATAAGTATATATATGTTATATATGGAAAAGAGTAAAGAACAGACTTTATTTCTGTCTTAGAAAAGGTTTAGAAATTGAATGCTGATGTTTCTAACCCCAAACCTTAACAGTTTATGAAGCTTGCCAGCCTGGTGAAGGATGCCTGTTCAGACTCTTAAAATAAACGTGATGACGAGGCTCCGAGTGTGGTAGTGAAAAGGGCATGCTGCTGGTGGCTGTGCCTTACCTAGGGAGAGAGAGGCCACGGTTGCTTCAGCAGGGCTGTAAATACTTAGACCAGACCACAGGATGAGAGGGGCTGGTTGAGAGAGGAGTGTCCTCTGTGGTTCTATGTTTCTACACATCTCACGGGCAGAGACACCGAATGCCTTTGTTCTGAACTACTCTTCTTGTCGTGTTTCTGCCGTGCACGTTTATGGTTGATAGAGATGGTGACTTCCTCCAGTGCAAGCGGATGTATTGGTCCCTATAACACACTCGGGTTCCCTAAGCCCAGCTCCTTCTATGATAATTCACCGTGACAGACGTCACGTGGCCCACAGAAGATAGAAAAGTGGCATCAATGCTGTCATTACTGTTGGTCCTTTAACTTCCATGAGGGCATCTCTTTCTTCTCTCAGCGGTCTAACTGTGAAGGCCAACTTGTCAGCGTCAAGTAAGGCAAACTGTCAAGCCCTGAGTCAGTGTTAATCTGATGTTCTCAAGAGGGGACCGGAACAGCATGCACTGTGGCACCAGGCCATGAGAACCCACGTCTTAAATGGGGGCTGTGACTGGTGCTGTGTCTTACAAGCCAAAGAGTGTGTGCAAGAGGACATTAGGGAGAACATTCCAAGAGACCGTTCATGTGTAGAGCTCATGGCCGGTGATGACCGAGAGAATAGCAGAAGAGTTCTCTAGGGCAGGGAAAAGGTCAGATATATTTATATGGTAGAGTCAGGACTGATGGGATGGGGGAGGAATCTCAGAGACTTTGGCCAGCACTGTCCATCTGGAAGGCTGCCAGAAGGTCCACATGGTAAAAGACTGATCTTTCGGAAGCCATGACCGGGAGATGATGGGATGGTCAGGAGGTGGGCCTTGTTGGAGAGGTCTCCGAGTTATTTAACACTGTGCCCTTGAAGGAGATGGTGGGACTCCATGCCCATCCTCCTCCTCCTCTCTTTTGTTGGTGTGAATTAAGTGGCGTATCTCTGCCCCACCCTACTGCCAGAATGACCTCCATCACTTAAAAGCAACAACACAAGCAACCCCTCACTGACTGAAGGTCTGCGGGTCGCAAGCCAAAGCAGCCCTTTTCTCAGGCCGCGTGTTGATTGTCTTGGGTGTTTGCTATTGGGATGGAAAGCAGCGAACAGATTAAATGGAACAGATGCTGTTTGCTGGGGTGCAGGAGGAGTTCTGGGGAGGAAGGAGACTGCCTTAGTTACAAAAAAAAAAAAAAAAACAACTGCATTTAGGCTGAGGTGCTTATTAGCTCGGAAGGTGAGGTAGAAATTTGAATGGGTGATTATAAAGCAATCTGTGAGACCAGTCCTTGGGAGTTATTAGAATGTGTGTGATCCACGTGTTTTGGGAGAAAGCAATCAAGAGGATGGCCTCTGGGACCAGATGCAAACTCTTCCATGTAACTTTGTGGCAAGCTATCCCAGGCCTTTGATCTCCAGGTTCAGAGTTGCCTCTAGTTACACACATGTAGAGTGTGTAACGCTCATTGAATGTGTTTGTTGGCACCAAAAGATACTGTCCAGAGAAAAAGCAGGCAGGATAAGGGCAGAGCCTAGGGATCCTCAAGAACCTGAAAGCAAGCACCCAGAGTTAACACAGGTGCAAGAAGAGTCTCAGGGAGGGAGATGACGCAGGTAAGCCCTCGCTCTGCAAGTGTGAGTGCCAGAGTCACAATCGCCAGAGCCCTGGTGCATGCTGGATGCGCATGGTCGCCGTCCTGTCATTACAGCCTGGGGAGGCAGAGGTGGGATCCCCAGAGCAAGCCGGCCATGGAAATAGCAGGAAGCTCTGGGCTCAACTGAGAGACGCTGCCTAAGTGGCTAAGCTGGAGCGGTGCTGGGGGACCATTCCCAACACCAACGTCATCCTCCATTCGTGCATCATCTCTGCGTCCACCGACACACATGCAAACGTGTGTGCACAATGCTTATGGCAGCAGGAAAAGAAGAAGAAGAAGGGAAGAGGGGCCTGCCTGAGGGATCCAGCAGAGGGTGCAAGGCAGTGGAAGGACCACTTGGCTGTCTTTGGATTTCACAACCTGGAAGACCCGAGTGGTTTTATGCAGTTTTCGTGGCTCTCCAGGGCAGATGAGGAGTTCCAAGCAGAAATGGATGGGCAACAGGGAGAGAATGCAGCAGGAGGAAAATATCTGGGAGAAATTTGCGAGAAAAATGAAAAGGAAGACTTGTGGCTGAGGGTGGTTCAAAGTCAAGGGAAAATACCTTCTCTTCCTTCTTTGTCATCAGCCTCCCGTTTAGGATAAAAGATAATTCTCTCATGCGCTAAGAGACCCTTGAGGCCCTACTCTGTATCAGACTCGGTGCCAGGTAGTTTAAAGTATCCCTGAGGAGGCCCTGCTCTGTCAGGTAGCGGGGAGTCGGAGCAAAGAGGACAGCTGCAGTCCCTTCATGGGCTTCCTCCTGTGTTGGTACTCCAGAGGGAGGCGTGGAGAGGGAAGGCTGGGTCAGGCTGGGGTGAGCAGAGTTTGAGATGCTATTGGCAACTGAGCTTTGCATAAAAGTGTTTTGCCATCCTCTGGGATGAGCTTTAAGATCCATCAAAGGTAGTTGCTGATAATAGAGAAAGGAATTTAATCCAGAGGGTTTGGGTTCAGAAGAGGTAACGTTGATATCTGTTGTTTTAGTTTAGGCTCTGTTGCCTTGAGGAGACAACATAACCACAGCAAGTCTGAAAAGGAAAACCTGTAACTGGGGCTAGCTTACAGTTTCAGAGGTTTAGTGCATCATCATCACGGCAGGACGCGTGGCTGAGACTCCTACGTCTTGATTCACAGGCAGCGGTAGGAGACTGTGTTACACTGGGTGTGGCTTGAGCGTAAAAGACCTCAAAGCCCGCCCCACAGTGACACACCTCCTCCAATAAAGCCACACCTACTCCAACAAGCCCACACCTCCTAACAGTTTATTCAAAGATGTGAGTCTGTGAGGGCCATTCCTGTTCAAACCACCACAGTTGGTAGAGTGGTCAAGAATAAAGTGAGGGCTTACAGTGCATGAATTAAACAAATTTTTACCATGTTTACAGCATGATAAGCTCTAAATATTACCTATGTATTTAGAGCTTATATATGTTGTATAACCAAATATATGTTAATAGATAGTATGAACCTCTAGGTCACTGGTTCTCAACCTGTGGGTCATGACTTCTTTGGGTGTTGCATATCAGATATTTACATTATGATTTACACTAGTAGCAAAATTATAGCTATGAAGCAGCAATGAAATTTTATGATTGGGTGTCACCCTAACATGAGGAACTGTACTAAAGGGTCATGGCATTAGGAAGGTTGAGAACCACAGTTCTGGATAGATTCAGGAAGGGTCCTTTAAATTCTGAGTAGAGGACAGCCTCTACTCAAAGTCCATGCCCGTGTCCTCAGGAATGTCTCACTTTCCTCCCATCTCCTTTCTTTCTCCAACGGCTAATGTGTAATACTTACATTAAAATATCTTAATAAACACCAACCCTTTCGGCTGAAGAGATGGTTCCGTGGTTAAGAGCACTTCCTGCTCTTACGGAGGACCTGGTTTGCTTCCCAGCACCCACAGGAAGGTTTACAACCATCTGTGACTCCAGTTTCAAAGGACCTAGTGCCCTCTTCGGGGCACCTTGGGTACCAGGCACTCAACATGGCACACATGCATATATGCAGGCAAAACATTCACACACATTTAACAACAAACAAACTATAAAATAAAAAGCTCTCCTACCCCCCAAACAAACAAACAAACAAACCCCCAGATGTTAAAAAGTAAAGTTAAATAAGATATGAGTATACATACCCAGGGGCTTCGGTTGTTGGTAGAACAGTAGCTTGGAAAGAGTAAGGTGCTGAGTTTTTGTTTTAAAAGTAAATTTGATGGAATGCTAGGTGACTAGGACAACTTTTGAAAATCTGCTTCTGTAAACTATGACAAGGTTTGGTTGATATTTTTTTTCTTCCTCACAGATTTTTTTCCCCCTGGGGGAAATTACCTCTACGAAATTTTATTATCTTAGAGAAATTCCCTGAAATAAATTTTAAGTACTCCAGTAGGGTGTGTAGCTGCCAGAGCTGTCTCATTTTCTCCCGTGCTCTGTGTGTGTGTGTGTGCGCGCACACATATGTCTACATGTGTATATGTATGTATGTGTATTAGATTTGTTCATTTCCTGTGTAGTGTTTTGCTTGCACGTATGTCTGCATCAGGCATGTGCTTAGTGCCCCACAGGTCAGAAGGGGCGGTCAGATCCCCGGAACGGCAGTTACAGATGGCTGTCAACCATCTGTAAGATGGTGATACGGTGAGGAACTGAGGCCAGGTCCCCTGTAAGAGCAACAAGTGTCCTAACCCCTGAGCCGTCCATCTCTCCAGCCTCCGCCTCCTCCTGCCCTTTTTTTTTCTCTGACATTGTGAGGCCCATATTCTCCAGCAGATCCCCAGCGGGGCTTTGTGTCCCACAATGAGTGTGACAGCTACACCATTTCTAGGTTTAATGTGTAATGCAATTTCAGGAAATCTCATTCTAGGGAGGGTTTATTTGAACAAATATCCATTTCTTCTTCCATTTCAGTTTCAGACTGTTAAATTCTGGAGTAATAACTCTGAACGCAGCGATTGCTGTGACTTCATTAAATTCTAATGCCCTGTTTCTTCTCCCCCAGGATTCTGCCCTCAGAAGCATGTGAAATAGATTACTTCATTTGAAGTAGGAAAATAGCGGCGCGCTTTTCTGGCTCTCCAGACCCTTCCCAGGATGGAGGCCATCACGTTCACAGCACGAAGGCATGCATTCCCTAACGAGGTCTCCGTGGACTTCGGCTTGCAGCTCGTGGGCTCCTTACCTGTGCACTCTCTCACCACCATGCCGATGCTGCCGTGGGTGGTAGCCGAGGTGCGGAGACTCAGTGGCCAGTGCTCCAGAAAGGAGCCTGGGATGAAGCAAGTGCGGCTTTGGGTCTCGCCCTCCGGACTGAAATGTGAACCTGACCTGAGGAAGAGCCAGCAGTGGGACCCACTGATCTGCTCCAGCATCTTCGAGTGCAAGCCTCAGCGTGTCCACAAACTGATCCATAACAGTCACGACCCGAGCTACTTTGCCTGTCTTATTAAGGAGGACGCCGCCCAGAGTCAGAGCCTCTGCTATGTGTTTAAAGCAGATGATCAAACAAAAGTAAGTTGAGGCGGGGAGCTAAAGACAAAGCCTGGATGGCCGCAGAGCGCGCATGGGGCCGGGGCGGCTGCTCAGCCCAAGTCTACTGGAGTAACGAGGAAACACTGCCGTCATTCATAGGTTGTTTAACAGAATTTTAGACTTATGGGAAGAGTTTCTAGAGCTTGTTGAAGGATGCTTATAATATATATTTAAAATTATAAGCTTTGGGTTCGGAAATTCAATGGGAAAAAAAACCTGCCTAGAATTATAAATAAGAGTTGAATTGTCAGGATTCATGTTCCTTAAGACTTTTGCTTTGAAGTTTCCATGTGCACATGAGACACGGGTGATAGGGGTTAAAGTAAAAACAAAACAAAAGATCATGGCTCAGTGCTTGCTGGATCCCAAGACTGTGTTTCTTGTAAGTGACCAGGTGAGGGCCAGGCCACTCCATTGCAAACTGCATTTTGAATAGTGAAGTTCTAGGTCAGTGATCTCCACACTCTTTAATCCCATTACAAAAAACTTAGTTATTTATAAAGCATATAAAAATACTTTAGCCAGTTTCCCAAGACATAGATAACATTTGCTCATACAAAGGTCATTGATAAGATAGGAATTATGAATCTAAGTTTTGATATTATCAGGGTCCTTTTGTGTCTTTTTCCTTTAGCTAATGTATGGCTAGATCTGATGACCCTGATATTGTGTCTGAGAGGAATGTATGAGGTGAGGTCAAAACTGTTTCCTTGCCTATTTCTGCTTGCACGGCTGCCCGAATTATTTGTAGTACTTTGCAGTACTTACTTCAAGCCTGCTTGCCCATCTCATGAGTATCAGCGCATGTAAAAGTGAGAATAGAATCCATATAGCCACTTTCTCAACTGGACTCGTGGATGAAAATGTAGTTTAGCACAGTACACAGGAAACAGTCACGCGCCCTGCAGCTAACCGCATGAGTGGCCTGAAGGAGGTGTCATGTGACCGGACTAAGGATGCCAAGGTTCCTGTGGGAATGACAGTGAAGTCTATGGTTCTCATGCTTTCCTTTCCATATTTTCTTTTGCTGTTTTTAAAGGCAGGTTTCATGGAGCTCAAGCTGGTTTCAGACTTAAACCCTCTATGTAGCAGAGGTTGGTCCTGAACTGCTAACCCTCCTGCCTTCCCCTCTCACATGCTGGGGTTGCAGGAGTGCTCTATCATGACCAGCGATGCTTTCGTAATTTCAAGTTTAAAATGGGAATAGAAATGCCAGTATTTTTATTGCTCCTCCCAGGCTTGTTTGCATGCTCTCCCAGGGGTAAGAGAAATCTAGAAATTAATGTTCTTGTTCCCAAGGATAGCTTGACCCTCCGTAGCCACATGTTTCATGTCAGTGGATTCAGCTTACAGCAGAAAATGTTTGAAAATGTTTGCCAAAAATTTGCATTCATGCTGAACATGTCCAAACACTCTTCCTCTTGCCCTCTCCTCTGAAGGATAGTATAACAATTCGCAGAGCACTGGCGGATGTCAGGCATTACAGGCAGTCTAGAGGCTATTTGAAGGATATAGGAGGTTGTGGAGGCTATTGCTATTTGAGAACTCTGACATTTTGTAGGAGAGACTAGAGCATCTTACAGGCTGTGGTGTCTGTGGGAATCCTGAAGTAACTGCCCCGAAGATGTCAGGGGACAAGCAGGGACTTTGTGTAAACTCACGCTTGTGTTTTCCTTTTGCGCACTGATGGATGGCTACTGCTCTGGCTGGTGTCTCAGAGGTCATTAGCGGAATTGAGGAGGAAGACAGGTGCTCCAGGAGCAATCAGGTTCAGTGGTGCATGCCAAGAGCATGAGGAAAAGGCAGAGTGAAGTCTGCGTGCCCTGCGTGTAGGGAAGAGGCGTTTTTGTTTGTTTGTGTTTGTTGGCGTGGCACTCAGAGTGGCCATCCTACTCAGGTGCCTCAGTACCGTGAATCATTCAGTGTTGTTGGATGCCTCATCTCAGATAATGCCCCACAGGGTCCCCCTTGAAAGTTCAGAGAGACCGCTTCTGGGTGCAAATCCTGTCTCTGTTACACACAAACCGGTGACCTCGAGCAACTGAGTATGTTTGCTCCTCTGTACAATGGGAATGACTGTAGTCATTTTCCCACGTGGTTGCTGGCAGGGTTAAGCGCGGCAGAATGGGATCCAGAACTGAGTGTGCCGGCTTGAGGTTGTAGCAGTTGCCCGGCAGACACAGATCCCTGGCCTCCATGTCAAGCACTGCCAAGAGAAGAAAGGAAACCACCGCAGCACCAAGCCTTGATGGCCCTGGAGAGTTCTCAGGGCATTTGGAATTGTACTTATTTACTTGTGTGCATTTGACGGGGGAGGTGAGCATGCCGTGGGGTGTGGGTGGAGGAAAACTTTGTTTCGTAGCCTGTCCTTCCACCTTATGGGTCCTGAGGATTGAACTCAGGTTACCAGGCTTGGCAGCAGGCGCCTTATCCCTCCGTGCCCTGTCGGCCATGGAGGCAGATGGCGTGCTCCTCCCGCTCCAGGGGTTGGTGAGAAGAGAGTAAGTCTATGGAGATGTGTGTCTGCAGCTCTTGGGTGACATGCTTGCCATCCTCGAGCGACATTTTATAAGCTCAGCTCTCATGAAACTCTGTGACTAAGTCCAAGGGTTCCCGTTATTTGGGAAGATTCCAGAATAAGAAGGAGAGGTTCAACAGCTGTCTTTGGTGATGGATGTTTCATGGAACATATATCCGGCACCTCACACTTTTGGCTCTTTCCCCCAGTCTTTCCCAGACATCTGCAAAGAGCTCTGGCCACTCGCTCGGACACCTGACTAAAGAGGGAGATTTATAAGAAAATTTTGTAACCAAGGCTTTCTGTCTTGCTCCACGTAGAGACTTAGTCTTCCTCTATACTCTAAACGGCCATCTTTGAAGTGTAAATTAATTGAGGTTATTTTTTGGCTTATGTACAGTTTTTGCCAGCATCAGTTGTCATTAGAGTGTAGATTGCTGCCGCCCACTCATCTTGTTTGAGAGGGTTGTTGATAACATGGCTGCTTAAATCAGGCATTTTGTTCTTGTCAGAAATAGGCTAGTCAATGACACTGGCCCTGAATTTAACTGACATATCTATTATGTCCTCTAGACACCTTGGCAAGATGTCTCCTAACAGGATTATCTGTTGCAGGAGCATGCTAACCCACACTGGCGTCTCTCCACTCCTCGGTAACATTTTCTCACTGAAAGAATTCTCCAGATTAGGGCTTCTTCTAAGTGGATGAGGTCAGCCTTGATCGTGCTTGCCAAAGCAAACATGCCTCACTGCCATGGGCGTAGACAGAGGAGAACTGCTTGGGAGAGAATCCTTTGGTCAGCATCTGAGTTAATTTGCTGCAGACTGTCTAAGGCAAATAGGCAGCTGGAGGATTATTTTACAGGTAGACCGTGATACGGCCCTGGCCTCAGAACAGTGTGGAATGACTTCACAGAGCAAAGGTTCCATGACTGGGTAGCACCTGAGAAGTTTTGCCTGAGGGCCACTGTCCCCTTTAAAAAGTTATCAATCAGTCAGCACAACGAAGAAGTTACCAATAGCCTGGACAGTGTTGGTGGATATGGTTCATGATGATCAATACGTGCTTTGTTAGAAATTGAAACTAAGATAGTGTGAAAATACTGATTTTAAATTTATTTAAGCATAAAAGCAATGAGTTCCTTACATGTTAACATACACAGCAGTTCAGGGACTGAATTATATTTTCCATAATGTGTTTAGCAGTAACAGCGGCCCACTTTAATTTTTCCCGACCTCTGTAATTCCTGGTTTAGGAGAAGGAGGTAGGTGCCTCGTAACTGCCTCTCCATTTGTGGTGTGTTATTTTCACTGAGCATCTGAGGAAAGCTTGGCTTCAGTCGGAGAGGTGGTAAACAGCTGTGGTGACCTTCATGCTGCTACAGCGCAGCAAATGGTGCTTCCTGAAAGTCTGGCTGCTGTGCAACATCTGAACACGTATAGACACGTTTCTGTACTGGAAATCCACCGGTTTATTCTGTGCTTTGATGAATGTTCTGAAGCATTCATGATTCTGCACCCTCGTGCACTGATTTTGGAGTCTCCTTGAGTAACAGTGTATGCAAGCATGTCTGTGTGTGGATAGGTGCCTGTGTGTGCAGGTGTCTGTGGAGGCCAGAATCTCCAGGGGCTCTGCTTCTGGTCTTCTGGATTTGTTGTCCAGCCAGAAAGTGTCCTTTTTTTCTGTCAATAAAAGAGATGCTAAGTTTGAGGGGCTGATGTGGGGAAAGGGGAGCAAGGGTTGGGGTGGGCAGGGGCTAGTAGAGTGAAGCCAGGAGGTGCCTTTGGGGAGATGCACGTCCAGAAGTCTGCTTGGATCAGATAAACGGTGTTGGAGAGGATGTGTTTGTAAACAGCCTATGAGAGAAAAGGTTTTCCTTTTCCAGGACAACTAAACTACCGTTCTTTTTAAAGTTTCTTATTTAGTACTTTCTGCGCACATGATACAGCGTGTACAGGCGTGTGTAGGACATCCTTATGGAGCTAGTTCTCTCCTCCTTGATGTGGGTGTGAGGAATTGAACTCAAGTTTCCAGGCTCGCTCTGCAAGCATCTTTACCTACTGAACCATCCTGCTGGCCTATAACTCCACTGCTTGGAGGAGACACAAATCTGAAAGTAAACCGTGTAGGCCCCCTTTAAGTCTCTATGATCATTCATAGAATTAAAGCAGTACTGCTATTTTTCGAAACAAAGACAAAAGACAGTGTAGCCTTGCTTCAGACCCTGTAGCCCAACATCTTTCCCAGGAGCCCCATGGACTGTGGGCACCCCCACCACAGCCCTGCTCCTGGTTACCTTGCTTTAAAGGGGAGGGTGGTCAGAGCTTGGCTATGGCAGCTGTCCTCCTGTGTTAGCACTTTTCTCATCATTGTGACAAAAGCGACTTCAAGAGTGGAGGATTTACTTCGACTCACAGTTTCAGCGGGGGTAGAGTCCATGGTGACGGTGAAGGCATGGTGGCAGGACTGCCTGGCAACCGGTCTCAGTGGGTCAGAGGGCAGAGAGCAGAATGTAGCGTTTCCTTCTGCTTCCTCGTTTACGCGCGGTCCAGGATCCTAGCCCAAGGCTTGATACTGCCCACATCCAGGGAAGGTCTTTCTTCCTCAGTTAAACCTCTTGGAAAACATAGATATCTTCGTAGATATCGGCTGAGATGAGTTTCCTTGCAGATTGTAAATAATAAGCCAACAATGACATTTAACCATCCACTCACTTATACCAAAGCCAGCGTTGCTTTGGCTGTTATATTACTAAACTCAAGGCATTTCAAGTTGTTTCCTTCTGCTGTTAGTTTTGTTTTGTATGTTTTACTCAAGACCAACTTGTAATAAAATTTCACCATCTGGGGCAGGTGTGGCAGTGCACTCACTTGTTTGATCTCTGTGAGTTCGAGGCCAGCCTGGTCTATATAGCAAGTTCCAGGTCAGTCAGACATATATAGTGAGACCTGTAGTGAGAATTTTGGAATGCTGGGTTCTTTAAAAATCACAGCAGTATTATAAGAATATGCTTTTGTTTTACTCTCTGGTGAGGGGATATGGGGCAGTTTCCCAGTGGCTGGCTATGATTTGCCTCATCCTCTGGCAAGGGGTTGGGAGAGGGGCGTGATTTTGCCAGCTGCAGATAGTTTCTGTGACTGTGTGACATTTGGAATTGTGGAGAATTTCCAGAGGATATCTAATGCCCTCAGAGTTAGGGCCCCAAGAGGCAGGGTGGTTGGTGGGGGAGTGTTGCTTGGTTGCTGTTGGCTGGTCATGGTTAAGTAGTCATGCGCAAAGAGTAAACAACAAGAAGAAATTAGGTCTCCTGACTACGAAGGGCCAACTTGCCACCAGGAGCCAAAGCCCCTTATTAGCAGGAAGTAGTCTAACAATAACTTCTTCCCCCTTTCCGACCTCTGACTTTATTCAAGGATCTCCTCCCTTTCCTCTCTATCCTCCCCCCCCCCCTTAACTAGTAGAGGATTGCAAGGGAAGAAGAAAAGCTTGGAGAAGGGTGGAAGAAAGAAGAGCCCACAAAGTAGCAAGCTCAGGCTACAGAGACACTGTCTCAAAACAATCACATTTGCCATCTGTTTGGCA